>NC_083314.1:59308966-59611559 GCF_963455315.2 Globicephala melas | reverse complement strand
ATAAGTAACCTGGAAGATAAAGTAGTGGAAATAACTACTGCAGAGCAGAATAAAGAAAAAAGAATGAAATGAATTGAGGACAGTCTCAGAGACCTCTGGGACAACATTAAATGCACCAACATTCGAATTATAGGGGTTCCAGAAGAAGAGAAAAAGAAAGGGACTGAGAAAATATTTGAAGAGATTATAGTTGAAAACTTCCCTAATATGGGAAAGGAAATAGTTAATCAAGTCCAGGAAGCACAGAGAGTCCCATACAGGATAACTCCAAGGAGAAACATGCCAGTACACATATTAATCAAACTATCAAAAATTAAATACAAAGAAAACATATTAAAAGCAGCAAGGGAAAAACAACAAATAACACACAAGGGAATTCCCATAAGGTTAACAGCTGATCTTTCAGCAGAAACTCTGCAAGCCAGAAGGGACTGGCAGGACATATTTAAAGTGATGAAGGAGAAAAACCTACAATCAAGATTACTCTACCCAGCAAGGATCTCATTCAGATTTGATGGAGAAATTAAAACCTTTAGAGACAAGCAAAAGCTGAGAGAGTTCAGCACCACCAAACCAGCTTTACAACAAATGCTAAAGAATCTTCTCTAGGCAAGAAACACAAGAGAAGGAAAAGATCTATAATAACAAACCCAAAACAATTAAAATGGGAATAGGAACATACATATCGATAATTACCTTAAATGTAAATGGATTAAATGTTCCCACCAAAAGACACAGACTGGCTGAATGGATACAAAAACAAGACCCATATATATGCTGTCTACATGAGACCCACTTCAGACCTAGAGACACATACAGACTGAAAGTGAGGGGATGGAAAAAGATATTCCATGCGAATGAAAACCAAAAGAAAGCTGGAGTAGCAATTCTCATATCAGACAAAATAGACTTTAAAACACAGACTATTAGAAGAGACAAAGAAGGACACTACATAATGATCAAGGGATCGATCCAAGAAGAAGATATAACAATTATAAATATTTATGCACCCAACATAGAAGCACCTCAATACATAAGGCAAATACTAACAGCCATAAAAGGGGAAATCAACAATAACACATTCATAGTAGGGGACTTTAACACCCCACTTTCGCCAATGGAAAGATCATCCAAAATGAAAATAAATAAGGAAACACAAGCTTTAAAAGATACATTAAACAAGATGGACTTAATTGATATTTATAGGACATTCCATCCAAAAACAACAGAATACACATTTTTCTCTAGTGCTCATGGAAAATTCTCCAGGATAGATCATATCTTGGGTCACAAATCAAGCCTAGGTAAATTTAATAAAATTGAAATTGTATCAAGTACCTTTTCCGACCAAAATGCTATGAGACTAGATATCAATTACAGGAAAACACCTGCAAAAAATACAAACACATGGAGGCTGAACAATACACTACTTAATAACTAAGTGATCACTGAAGAAATCAAAGAGGAAATCAAAAAATACCTAGAAACAAATGACAATGGAGACACGACAACCTAAAACCTATGGGATGCAGCAAAAGCAGTTCTAAGAGGGAAGTTTATAGCAATACAATCCTACCTTAAGAAACATTAAACATCTCAAATATATAACCTAACCTTGCACCTAAAGCAATTAGAGAAACAAGAACAAAAAAACCCCAAAGTCAGAAGAAGGAAAGAAATCACAAAGATCAGATCAGAAATAAATGAAAAAGAAATGAAGGAAATGATAGCAAAGATCAATAAAACTAAAAGCTGGTTCGTTGAGAAGATAAACAAAATTGATAAACCATTAGCCAGACCCATCAAGAAAAAAAGGGAGAAGACTCAAATCAATAGAATTAGAAATGAAAAAGGAGAAGTAACAACTGACACTGCAGAAATACAAAAGATCATGAGCGATTACTACAAGCAAATCTATGCCAATAAACTGGACAACCTGGAAGAAATGGACAACTTCTTAGAAATGCACAACGTGCCAAGACTGAATCAGGAAGGAACAGAAAATATGAACAGACCAATCACAAGCACTGAAATTGAAACTGTGATTAAAAATCTTCCAACAAACAAAAGCCCAGGACCAGATGGCTTCACAGGCGAACTCTTTCAAACATTTAGAGAAGAGCTAACACCTAACCTTCTCAAACTCTTCCAAAATATAGCAGAGGGAGGAACACTCCAAAACTCATTCTACGAGGCCACCATCACCCTGATACAAAAACAGACAAGGATGTCACAAAGAAAGAAAACTACAGGCCAGTATCACTGATGAACATAGATGCAAAAATCCTCAACAAAATACTAGCAAAAATAATCCAATAGCACATTAAAAGGATCATACACCATGATCAATTGGGGTTTATTCCAGGAATGCAAGGATTCTTCAATATACACAAATCAATCAATGTGATACACCATATTAACAAATTGAAGGGGAAAAACCATATGGTCATCTCAGTAGATGCAGAGAAAGCTTTTGACAAAATTCAACACCCATTTATGATAAAAACCCTCCAGAAAGTAGGCATAGAGGGAACTTTCCTCAACATAATAAAGGCCATATATGACAAGCCCACAGCCAACATCGTTCTCAATGGTGAAAAACTGAAAGCATTTTCACTAAGATCAGGAACAAGACAAGGTTTCCCACTCTCACCACTCTTATTCAACATAGTTTTGGAAGTTTTAGCCACAGCAATCAGAGGAGAAAAGGAAATAAAAGGAATCCAAATCGGAAAAGAAGAAGTAAAGCTGTCACTGTTTGCAGATGACATGATACTATACATAGAGAATCCTAAAGATGCTACCAGAAAACTACTAGAGCTAATCAATGAATTTGGTAAAGTAGCAGGATACAAAATTAATGCACAGAAATCTCTGGCATTCCTATACACCAATGATGAAAAATCTGAAAGTGAAATCAAGAAAACACTCCCATTTACCATTGCAACAAAAAGAATAAAATATCTAGGAATAAACCTACATAAGGAGACAAAAGACCTGTATGCAGAAAATTATAAGACACTGATGAAAGAAATTAAAGATGATACAAATAGATGGAGAGATATACCATGTTTTTGCATTGGAAGAATCAACATTGTGAAAATGACTATACTACCCAAAGCAATCTACAGATTCAATGCAATCCCTATCAGACTACCACTGGCATTTTTCACAGATCTAGAACAAAGAATTTCACAATTTGTATGGAAACACAAAAGACCCCGGATAGCCAAAGCAATCTTGAGAACGAAAAACGGAGCTGGAGGAATCAGGCTCCCTGACTTCAGACTATACTACAAAGCTACAGTAATCAAGACAGTATGGTACTGGCATAAAAACAGAAAGATAGATCAATGGAACAGGATAGAAAGCCCAGAGATAAACCCACGCACATATGGTCACCTTATCTTTGATAAAGGAGGCAGGAATGTACAGTGGAGAAAGGACAGCCTCTTCAATAAGTGGTGCTGGGAAAACAGGACAGGTACATGTAAAAGTATGAGATTAGATCACTCCCTAACACCATACACAAAAATAAGCTCAAAATGGATTAAAGTTCTAAATGTAAGGCCAGAAACTATCAAACTCTTAGAGGAAAACATAGGCAGAACACTCTATGACATAAATCACAGCAAGATCCTTTTTGACCCACCTCCTAGAGAAATGGAAATAAAAACAAAAATAAACAAATGGGACCTAATGAAACTTCAAAGCTTTTGCACAGCAAAGGAAACCATAAACAAGACCAAAAGACAACCCTCAGAATGGGAGAAAATATTTGCAAATGAAGCAACTGACAAAGGATTAATCTCCAAAATTTACAAGCACCTCATGCAGCTCAATATCAAAAAAACAAACAACCCAATCCAAAAATGGGCAGAAGACCTAAATAGACATTTCTCCAAAGAAGATATACAGACTGCCAACAAACACATGAAAGAATGTTCAACATCATTAATCATTAGAGAAATGCAGATCAAAACTACAATGAGATATCAACTCACACCAGTCAGAATAGCCATCGTCAAAAAATCTAGAAACAATAAATGCTGGAGAGGTTGTGGAGAAAAGGGAACACTCTTGCACGGCTGGTGGGAATGTGCATTGGTACAGCCACTATGGAGAACGGTATGGAGGTTCCTTAAAAAACTGCAAATAGAACTACCATATGACCCAGCAATCCCCCTACTGGGCATATACCCTGAGAAAACCAAAATTCAAAAAGAGTCATGTACCAAAATGTTCATTGCAGCTCTATTTACAATAGCCCGGAGATGGAAACAACCTAAGTGCCCATCATCGGATGAATGGATAAAGAAGATGTGGCACATATATACAATGGAATATTACTCAGCCATAAAAAGAAACGAAATTGAGCTATTTGTAATGAGGTGGATGGACCTAGAGTCTGTCATACAGAGTGAAGTAAGTCAGAAAGCGAAAGACAAATACCATATGCTAACACATATATATGGAATTTAAGAAAAAAAAATGTCATGAAGAACCTAGGGGTAAGACAGCAATAAAGACACAGAACTACTAGAGAATGGACTTGAGGATATGGGGAGGGGGAAGGCTAAGTTGTGACAAAGTGAGAGAGTGGCATGGACCTATATACACTACCAAACGTAAAATAGATAGCTAGTGGGAAGCAGCAGCATAGCACAGGCAGATCAGCTCAGTGCTTTGTGACCACCTGGGGGGGGGATAGGGAGGGTGGGAGGGAGGGAGATGCAAGAGGGAAGAGATATGGGAATATATGTATATGTATAACTGATTCACTTTGTTATAAAGCAGAAACTAATACACCATTGTAAAGCAATTATATTCCAATAAAGATGTAAAATAAAAATAATAAAAATTAAAAAATAAAAAAATAAGACATAGGTTGTGATCTGCTAAATATAAAACAAAAAAGGATAGTGAGATATCACAGAATTAAAATATTGTGGAATATTTCAAAAAGGAGAAAGTGTGCTAACCTGTTAAATGTTGCAGTAAAGCACAGTAGATACAGGAAAATAAGAAATGATAATTTTTTCTTGGATTTTTTAATTAAGAGGACATAGGTTATCTTAGCCAAAATGATTTCAGCGGAATGAAAGGATGAAGCCAAATTGTAATGACTGCTCTCAATGTAGTCAAAGGCAACTGCAAACAGTGAGTATAGTCTAGGCTTTGGTGAAATCTGGGAAAGAAGGAAAAAAAGATCACACAGTAACTAATAGGAATTCAAGGTCAAAAAGAGGTGATTTGGGACTGCTTGTATAGTGTTTTTCAATCTTTTGTCAATATCTATGGTCCTTGCTTCCTCATGTATGCTACATGTTCCAGCTGCAGTATTTCTCCTTGATAGCTGGTCAGCTAACATAACGTCCACAATACTCACTCTTCCCAAGACAAACATCAAGAATATGTATAACCTAACGGGTTCATACAAATAATGGGGTATTTC
This sequence comes from Globicephala melas, assembly GCF_963455315.2. Classification (NCBI taxonomy): domain Eukaryota; kingdom Metazoa; phylum Chordata; class Mammalia; order Artiodactyla; family Delphinidae; genus Globicephala; species Globicephala melas. The sequence continues at coordinate 59,606,104 of NC_083314.1, read as the reverse complement.
TGAGATGAACGTCAGAAATAGCTGAGAAAATTTAAGTGCACAAAATAGAAACAAATATGCTTAAGACACTTCTTTGAAGGAAGGATTATGGTAGCTAAAGTTGTAGAAGGTTCTCCACTACAAAAAAAACGGAGGGAAAGGTCATTCTGCAAACTGTATCTGCAGGTAGGAATTTTTCTACCAAGCTTAGCACATGCATTACGTATGTGCATGCATCAAAACACACAAATATATATACTTAAGATGAGTCTAGCTTTACCATGTTAATGTATAAAACTTCCCTTGCATTTCTAAACCCACTTATTTTCAGCATCAACGTATTATTGAAATAAATGTACAACCTATATCACTATCCGATAAAGATACGGTATAGCTGGACTTAGAGTCAAGGTTCATGTTATGGTAAAAGGCAAAGAACATCTGTAAGGTAAAGCATCTCAAGAAAAATACCAAAGTGATATGCTGACACTTTTCCCATTTTATTTATATTATATCAAAAGTTTTTCTTAAAAAAAAAAGACTTTGAAAAAATATTTTTTACTAACAGGAAGTAGCTAGGGAGCTTAATGACCAATTTATTGGATGAATGAATTCTCCTGATAAGTATTTACTGAGCATTTATTATGTAGCAGGCAGATTCTAATAATCAAAACAAAACAGAAAAAAAAACCCTGCCCTCATGGAACTCCTTGGTGGAATCGTCTAATGTATAAATACATACAGAGCCTAAGTTATCTAAAATCTGACGGGTACATTTGTGCTCAAATTTATTAAGTGAACTGGTGAAAATCAAGAACAGAGAAAGGGATGGGGTGAGATGCTCATGGGGGAAATAGGAGGAACGTATCAATGACTTTTCAGTTCAGCCCCCAATAATTTCCTTCATTAATTATTTATGTCATCATTTTTATAATATCTTACAATATCTGATTGGCATTTAACAATTGAAAATAATACTACATTTATAGTAAATGTCTACAAATAAGATCAAAGGTCAGGGACTATAATCACTCTTGCATATACCTTTGACAACCACAACCCTCCTATCATACTTGCTTCACAAAACCACAGCCATGGCTAAAGCAACCCTTCACCTACTCTGCACCTACACTCATGCAACTGAACATGGCTGGAGAACATCCACACTCATAGTTCATGACCATTACAGTTCATGAACTGTAATTCTCATCTTAAAAAAAAATTTGACCCTGCTTTTCCTCATAGCTACCACCTCATTTCTCTGCTCACCTCTGCAGCAAAAACTGCCCCAAAAGAGTTGTCTAGATTCACTGTCTAGAATTCCTGTCCTCCAATTTTCTTTTAAATCCACTCCAAGCAGGGCTTTGCCTCCAACTCTGCATCAACATTGATCTTACCAAGTTTACCAATGACCTCTGCATTGCAAAATCTAATTTTCAATTCCCAGTCCCCTTCTTACTTGATACATCTGCTTAATTTGACACTACTGATCATTCTCTCCTCATAGAATATTTTCTTCACTTGGCTCCAGGACACAACTATCTCTGAATTTTTTCCTTCTACCTCACTAAAGGCTCCTCCTTGACCTCCTTTGCTTCTTTCTCCTCTTTAACCCTTTACCAGGGCATAAAGGTTCCAACTCTGTTCTCTTTCCTTCTCTAGCTACACTCTCCTTGGTAATCTCAACCAGTTTCACGCAGTTTCCAGACTTCTCCCCCAAACTCACATATTCAGTTTTTTCTTCAATCTCTCTACTTGGATAACTAACATACATGTTAAGTTTGCAGTGTCCAAAGTGTAACCTCTTATTTTCCATCCATACTGACTCTAGCCATAGCCTTCCTTATTTCAGTTTATTTCAATAAACCAAAGTTTATTTCAATGTTATCCTTTCAGTTGGTCAGTCCAAGAACTTTGGAGTAATCCTAGACATCTCTCTTTTTCTCATACTCTACATTCAATCTGGAAGGAAATTTTGATCATTTGACCTTCAACCACTAAACTATATTTTTAAATACATCTAAGCACTGCACTCATTGCTACTACCCTGGTCCAAGCCATCACCTCTCTGAATTATTTGCAACACCCTCTTAACTGGGCTCCTGTTGCTACTCTTGCCCTCTACAGTCTATTCTCAATGCAGCACCCAGAGCAATCTTTTTTAAATGGCAAGTCAAGCTTGTCAGTCCTCTGTTCAAATCCCTGCAACAGCTCTCCACTTTCCTCAGAGAAGACGACAAAAGTCTTGTGCTATCGTGGTCTTCAAACCATGTGATATCTCCCTGATTACTTGTGACCTCATCAGCTCATTCTTTGCTGTTAACTAAATAAGCCAGGCAGCAATATGCTATTCTAAAATTAGCAAGACGGTCAGAATACCTGAGACAGAGTGACTAAGGGAGAGACTGGTTGTAGATGATGTTATAGAAGTTGATAGGGACCAGATCAGGTAGAGCTTTGCATGCTATGATACTTAGATTTTATAAGAGACAAAAGTTCACTAGAGTTTAATAGCTGAATTGTTAATCTGATTTATTTTTAAAAGATCACTTGGACATAGTTAATTTTACTTGGGAAAGGTAAATTTTTCATAAATTGAGTGTAAGAGAAGAAGGTAAAGAAGAATTAGGAAGCTTTTTGCAATAGTCGATAAAATATAACAGTGATTTAGACCACAGTGATCAAACTCAAGGTCTAATTTGAAAGAAAGACCAAAAGGATTTATTGACAGAGTTGAAAGGAGAAGAAAATATATATATCAACTAGCAGTTGACCCTTGAACAACACAAGTTTGAACAGTTCACTGGTCCACTTATATGCAGATTTTTTTCAACAGTAAATACTACAGTACTACATGATCTGTGATTGGATGCCAAGGAAACTTGGATAGGGAGGAAATGTGGCTGCGGAGGGAGTACTATAAATTACAGGCAGATTTTCGACTGCACAGTGGTTTGGAATCCCTAACCCCCACGTTGTTCAAGGGTCAACTGTATCATAAAACTCTAATATTATTCCATTAAAAATATGACCAGACTAAAAACCATCTTAAATTAGCTAAGAAACTTCTCGCAATGCTAAGAATTAACTTGCACTTCATTAATTCAACATCAGTATAAACCCAGTGTAATAATACCTTATTTATATGGATTTAAAATAAGGAGTAGGAAAACTTTTTCATAAACACTAGCTATATATAGGAAAAGAAAAGGATGTTAAGCTTGAATATATGGTGTCAAGTCTGAGTCAAAGAAAGAATGTATGAAATGATGCCTTCTTTTTGAATATTCACTTTCCATAAACTAGTATTCTTAGATGAATAAGTCATACACTGATAAGCCTCAGTAATTTAAGTCTTTGGAACAAAATGGGACAATAAGTATTTCAATTGGAGAAAACTTATCCTGACCATGACCAGGTTACCAGTTCTCAAAGGAGATGTATCACTGAAACACTGTTAATCCTAGGCAAAAGGTCAAAGGTTTTCTCTACTGCTACACCACTGTATAAATCCACCCTAAGTCAGCAGTGACAAAATGCTTTACTCTGACATCAAACATTTAACAAAACCAAAACAGAATTGAAGTAGTTTAAAAACACCTTACTCTGGCAGCACAAGCAAAAGAATCAGGGCCATGAGCTGCATTTCTTATGCCATCTGTTCCAAAGAGGGCTCTAATGCTTCCAGGAGCATCTGTACGTGCCAGTCCAGAGTTGGCAGGTCCAAGAAGTCTTTTCCATTCACATATAGCATCATCTCTTAAAATCTCCATGGCAATTATAGGACCACTGGTGATAAACTGGATCAACTCACTGTGAAACAGGTGAAAGATTGATTTGCTTCATTTTTCTATCAACCTAGGTACCTCTCTTAACAACAAGGATATATGACAATTTGAGTATTTCAACACATACTCATGATCATGATCTCAGAACTACTGGACATAGTGAATTTTACATGGGCAAGACAAAATTTTCATAAATTGAGTGCCTTACAGTGGCCCGAGTGTCTACAAATCACTAGTGTTGTCAATTACTATTAGCAGAAAAATCAATCTTTCATTGAACTAAGACTACTTCATTGACTTAAAATGCATATTTTTGATCTATGCTTTCTACATTGCTCTGAAAGGTACAGAAGAATCTTTTTATTTTCACGTGGTTTACCATTGCAGTCAAATGAAATCGCAGTAGAGAAAGTGATGAGTGATGTATTGTAATATATTTGCAGTAAGAATTAATTGTTTTTGTGTAGATCTATTAGAATTCAAAGAATGACAACGAATTTTCAGTCAATAAACATTGAGTTGGTCTAGTGACATATAAGACATTACACTAGAAGCTGTAATACTATAAACACATACAAAGACTATAACAAAGAATAATTTCCAAGACGATTGTAGATGCCTATTCTACACAAGGTTTGAGAACATTTTTATAATGCTTGGTTTAAAATAATCTATACCATAATGATTTTCTTATGTAAAAATTTTCTTTAATAAGGCACTATTCTGTACAGGACACCAAATAGCATTTCTATTGCAGCAGCTTGGCTAATCCTTCTTTATTAGAAAAATAAGTATTCCTCCTTTGTCAATAGCAATATGAGGTGCACAATATTCACTTAACTTTAAATACAACCCAAATATTTAGAACATAGCTTGTTTCTAACATATTTGTTGCTATATTTCAAAGAACAAAACGTATATCAAACAACTTAGTTAACATACAAAGGTTCTTTGAACAATGTTTTATATACATTGAGAGTGCTAAAATAAGAGTTTAAAACACAACAAATAGATATTCAACATAAAATGTAATTATCTCTCTATTTTTAATCTACTGAAATCTAAAAAGAATGCTATGCTCCTTAAAACATTTTATTTGCTTCTGATTAAAGTTTAATATGTTTATTTAATGATAAGAGAATTTTCAACTAATAAAAGGAGAGAAAAAAACAATTCTTAGAAAAAATGCTCTCTGCAGTTGCAAGATGTTGCTAAGGACTTTTTGACAAATTATTCTCATGTAACAAATTTTTGAATTGTAAAATTATAACTCTTTCATTTTCCACGATATCCTCCATTATATCCCACGACCCCCAATTTCAGTACCTACTTTAAAAAGGGCTTTGACTGATGATCTATATGAAAATCTGTTGCTTCTTTCCTATAATCAAAATGACAATAGTTAAGAATTATGTAAGGAAATTATTTTAACTTACATTAATAAAATAATGAAATTCTCTATGTGATCCGTATGTGAATTAAGGACTTTTCACCAAATATTCTGCTCAAATCTCCCGTTTTCAAATTTTTGCTAGTATGGATATCTATGCTAAGATGTAAAATTAAAATGAACAAAAGAGGCAATATTTACTTTATTACTCATGTTCAAATCTACAATCTTCCTTTTCACTAGCATCTTTAACATTCTAAAGCCAAAGTTTAACATATGACCAATAAAAATTATTTGTTCTTTAAAGTTCAAATAAGTTACATCAAAAAATGCAAAGCCATCTTCAAATTCAAAATTTGTTACCTCCTTCTACAGGCTTTAAATCTGAGAGGTTAGGCTAGAATTTTACTTTAATAGTTATAGTTTTCTTCCTTAGATCGCCCTAAAAGAAAGACTATATACTTGTGTTTTTAAAAACTGCTTGACAAATTATGCATATCAATGTATTCTTATTGGTTTTTAATGTATTAAAAACGAATCCTTGAACTTACATTCCCCCCCAAAAATGGATAATATGGAGATATTCAGAAATCTGAATTTATTAAGGGCAATCGGGATTTACTTTTAAATTTACAGTCCCACAACTATAGAGACAATGAAAGGATAACAGACTTTTACACTGATTTTAAAAGTTATTTAGACTTTTCAGTTAATCAAACCAAGTGTCTCAAACTTGTACAGTTTTCTCAAAGGCTTTAAACTTAATTCATAGTATATGACAAATATATGTCAACATCAACTTTTTAAAATAGCAAATTAAAGTATCCCCTAACAAAAGATTAACCTTTCAGGCTTGGTAATTTAGTATGCAATGCTTTAAGATCTTATAGGCCCATTACAAAATGAATTTACTTAATAAGCTATATCGGGATATACTTTTATTCAAACCAAGTGTACTAAAATATTCTCTTTGGCCGTGAAAAGATTATGAAAGTATACTATGCAAGTATAGAAAATGAAATTCATCCCAAGAAATGGAAGGGGAAGAAAACTCATTTTTCTAGAGGGTATATATGCCCAACATTAAATGTTATTATTCCTCATAACAATATATTGAAATAGGTATGTTCATTTTACATTTGAAAATAATGAAGTTCAGCATGATTACATAACTTGTCCGGGTCAAAGTGCTGGTAAGGGAAGAAGGACAGGGAGATTTGAACCCAAATCTCTGATTGCTTATGACCTTACTATTACCAACTTCAGAAAAAAAAAAAAATGTAGAGGGTAAGGAAAAGAATTCATAAAAATGATACGGATATTCTGTATTGCAGCCTAAAATGAGGTAAAACTGAGCGTCTAAAAAACCTCAAGTGGGGAGTATTTTAGAAGAGTGAGCAGCAAGACTACTAATATGACCAATTCTAAACTTTAACACAACTGAACTAAGAAAAATCATCATGTTTAATATCAGTGAAAAGAAAAATATTAATTACTGAAAGTATCTTATTGCTTTCTTCTAATATGTCACCGACCCCATAGTTATTTCCACTGAAAATCTATAACTGAAACCAAGATGAGAGTTTATGAGTTTTTTTCTCATCATTCTTATTTAATTCCTCCCTTAAAAAGTTTAGATGGAGAGAAGGATTAACAAGTGCATCACCACCTAGAGAAGTCTTTTTGCTGTTATTCTGTTATGTTTTGTTTTGTTGTGTTTTTATAAAGAAACTCACCATTGTCACAAAGATCTATTAATTCTTTTACGAAATACTTACCTAGTGCCTACTTTGAATCAGGCACTGATCCAAGAACTAGAAGTACAAAGTTAGATGGAACTCAGCTTCTGCCTTTCAGATACTGTCATGAGGGAGGAACTGACATTTGAGCAAATAAGTTTAGAAAAGACTTAAGCATTGGGAGATACTCCTCCATGGGTCTCTGACACTCCTAACGTGTCTTATTGGGTAGGCCAAGAATGCAAGGCCCCAGCTACTGTTTATCCTAGCCATTTCTTGGAGTTATGTTTATAATGAGCAACTTTGAGGGGTGAGGTCATGCCTCTTCAGTACAAACAGAAGGCTTGTTTACTGCTCGTTAATGAAACAGTGGGTAACCTAAGTTCAATGCTCCTCAGAGGTGATGCAATCAACTGTGTGTACCACATCCACCCGGGCCCATATCATATTATTCCCACAGGACATGAAAGCAAAGGGAACCAACAGAAACATGATGTTCATGCTGCTTACTGACCATACTCAAGCCCTCTGTCTCTGACTCAGAAGTTTCAAGTCTTCTGCTAGCATCCCGGAGAGAGTAACAGACTAACTTATTAGATTTTAAGTTGGGTAAAATCCAAGACTTGACAGTAATATTAATAGAGATGTATAAGGTGCTATAAACAATTTAAAAAGCTGTTAAGTTTTCTTGGGCAACTTTATTGTGGAAAGTTTGACACCAAATTATCAAACACTGGAAGTACAGAGACATAAAAAAGTTTTAATCTCACTGAAACTATTCAAAGTCATCTCTCCAGAATTCAGTCCCATAGCCTGCTGTGAGGGCAAGCATTCTCAATACAGAAGAAATACAAGACAGAAATGGGACAAATGTCTCAATACAAGACAGAAATGGGACAAATATAACTATGCTCATAAAGGATCATGACCTCAGCTTCTACTAAATAATAGTGATATCACTAGTACCACACCACTACCATAATAGCTAACACCTATATACACCTACTATGTGCCACGGTTTTTCAAAGCACTTTACTTTTATTAAACTCACATAACCCTCATAACAACTTTATGATACAGATGATGTTATAACCTCCATTTTGCAGATGAAGAAACTGAAGCACAGAGGTAAGCTGTTCAGAGTCACAACCTACTAAGCGGTGCAGTTACAAGCAATCTGGCTCTAGACTCTGTGCTCTGAAATAGAAGACGCCTGCCTTTCTAGAATATATGTAAACTGGGAGATCTTACATAGGGGAAAAATTCAAATTGTCATTACTGGGGTAAAAATGAGGATGTTTTGTTAAGGTTTCTAGGGATCAGACTTCTCAAAGCTACACTATCTACTGCTCTCCATTGTCCCTGTTCTCACAGAGACAAAAAAGCAACCGTCCCATGGGATAAAGAGCCAGGAACATCAGTGAGAAGACACCTAAGCAAACAAACACACACAAATCAGTGAAGTAACCTAAGAAAACTGCTGGGTCAAGCCCTGCCTAACAGCTACATGAATGTCTCTACCTAACACTAAGTCTTTTTTTTTTTTTTTTTTTTTTTTGCAGCACGCGGGCCTCTCACTGTTGTGGCCTCTCCCGTTGCAGAGCACAGGCTCCAGACGCGCAGACTCAGCAGCCATGGCTCACAGGCCCAGCCGCTCCATGGCATGTGGGATCTTCCTGGACGGGGTCACGAACCCGTGTCCCCTGCATTGCCAGGCGGACTCTCAACCACTGCACCACCAGGGAAGCCCGCAACACTAAGTCTTACTTTCATTAAATAACTTAGAAAATATCTGGTCAGATAGAATGGCTTGCTTTTCAGAGCAGTAAATAGGTATATCTGCCAATTATATATATTGGAAGGAAATAAAGCATTTCCAAACACATGACTTTTGAAAATCTCAACAGTAACATTCCCTTGTCAAATAGAAATAATCTAATATTCATTTCTTCTATAATTTCTATACAATGTGTTACATTGTATAAAAGAAGAGATTACAACTATGAAACACTGGTGTTATAAAAGCAGATGGGGTTATGAAAGACAATGAAGAGTTCATGTCTAATAAATAGTTAATAGTATAACCTGACAACTCCTATTTGCTTAGAGTTCAATCATCCTTTATGCATCTGATTACCTGTTGTCTTCCATTTCCTACTATACTATTCTTTGTCATTCTGTGGAAGTTTTTAAACAAAGACATGAAAGATAGATGATTTTTTTTGAAAAAAGGAACCAGACATTACATAACTGAAAATGCTCAAAAAATTTACCTTGAAAGTGTCATCATTTTGAGTTTGGTTAGAGTAAATCCAGCTTTGCTTATTATTTCAATTATTTCTCCTGCTTTTGATACTGCATCTGGTTTAATCAGGGCTAATGTTCTATAAAGAAATAAAGAATAAATTTAAAGATAAAAATAGTTTGGCAGTTTTTACTTATAATTCCCAAGCAGTGGTAATTTCCTTAAAAATCCTAGATCAAACATCAAAGTGAATTATAAATACAAGTGTATTAATGGCCTCATAAAAACTTATACAATGGAAGTTTACTATTTTTTCACAAGGAAATAAAAATTAGGTACCCAATCTAGAAAAATAATAAAAGTTTAGAGGGAAAAAAAGTTAAGACTCATTTTAAATATGTCCACGTTATAAAACACAGGTGTTTAAGATTTCTATTTCTTAGCATATGCTTTAGAAAAGACAACAATTCTCTAAAGAGTTGCATTAAACATATCAGCTTGACTTTTGGTCTCTTAGACTTTAACATGTGTATGCCATGCACTCAGTTCAGCACTGATTTGGAAATAATATAAATTCTTCTATTAACACTTTATTCATAGCATGAATGATATAAAAAGAACTGAATATCTTCTTACCTGAAGATGTATATGGCTAGCGAACACCCTGCTAACTTTTAAAATCACACTTTCCTCTTAGAGGATACATCAGAGCTACGCGTTCTCCCCTCTGAAGCCGCAGAATTAATGGATTTTTAGAGATGGAGATCACCTGAATTTCCTCATTTTACTAACAAGGAAACAAGGCCCAGAGAGGTAACTCTCCAAAGATCACACAGCTGGTCTGTGGCATCCTCAGGATGGAACACCCAGCTCACACGACTCTTGGGTCTGTGCTCCTTCCACACCACACCACAAATAATGTTGCTATTAATATTAGCAAAAGGGAACATAATCACAAATCCTCAAGACTAACACTTGCAAACGCAAGGTAAAATCAGATTAGTTGGAGTAATTCAGTTTATCTGGCACACAAAATAAGATAAAAAATTGCTGTTGGGCTTCCCTGGTGGCACAGTGGTTGAGAGTCCACCTGCCGATGCAGGGGACACGGGTTCGTGCCCCAGTCCGGGAAGATCCCCCATGCCGCGGAGCGGCTGGTCCCATGAGCCATGGCCGCTGAGCCTGTGTGTCCGGAGCCTGTGCTCCACAACGGGAAAGGCCGCAACAGTGAGAGGCCCGCGTACCGCAAAAAAAAAAAAAAAAAAAATTGCTGTCACTTTCCCTTTATTTTCAATTGTTCTGACACTTTGGCATTAACTCAAGGAATCCATAAAAGGAGACTGGTAGGCTTTTTCAAAGTAGACTTTTTTCACCAATGAGACAAACTTAGCTAAGGATATAATGATACAAATATCCTTACTTACAACTGGATATAACTTATGGCTGGCTTTTAAAACTTTTAAATAACAAAAGTTGTTCATTTTAGTCTGATAGGGCTTGTAATAAACGGACTTTTTATTTTGAAGCAAGTGAGTCACTTCTAGCATTTTATATGGCTTCAAAGATACAGTTAAAACTCATCATTTTTTTAGCTCACATTGTTTAAAATATTATAAAGCCAAACTAACCCATGATTGTTTATGCTAAACTCTGGAAACATCTTCAAGAACCAAAGCTCTTAAAGAAAATATAAAACACATCGGCAGTGAACAAGAAGCAATATAAAAAAAATGCAGTTTCATTTTCTCTTTAAGTGCCTACAGGAGACAGAGCATTGATTACTGTGATTAATTACTCTAAGCAAGTTCCTCTGTCATGTCTTCACTGCTTAATTGTTCAGTAGATAATAGTTAAAATGCATTTTGGAGGGAAAATAAGATCGGCTTTAGGAATCAGATGTATTATTTAAAAGTGAAGATAGCACACAAAGAAAGTAAAGGGCCACAAAAATATATTAATAGTGCCGCTGTTATTTGCTGCTGCATAACAAACCACCCCAAAATGTAGTGGCTTAAAACTACAAACAACTTCTCAAGATCATATAGGTTGGCTGGGGAGTGGTTTCACCTGGGATGGGTCATACTGCTGCATTTGGCTAGTGGGTCGGTTGAGACAGCCAGGCTTCTCTTTCCTTGAGGCCTCAAGAGCTGGAACAGGCAGGGAGATGGAGTCTCCCCTAAAGCCTCCACGAAGAAATGTAGCCTTCCCTACCAACACCTTGATCTTAACCTGACGAAATCTGTGTTGGACTTCTGATATATAATAAATTTGTACTGTTTAAGCAGCTGACTGTGGTAATTTGTTATGTCTTCAATGAAAGACTACAGAGAAAAAAAACTCTGGAGAGGAAAAACACCCCAACAAAAGAATGGAAAGAAGAAAAAATTAGAAAAGCAGGAAAGCAGTAAAATAGTCGAAATATGTAGAAAAATACTAATACAACATATGTAAATGTACATGTACTAGTCTCACCAGTGAAAATCTAGAGGTTTTCAGACTGATTTTTTTTTTTTTTTTTTTGCCGTACGCGAGCCTCTCACTGTTGCGGCCTCTCCCATCGCGGAGCACAGGCTCCGGACGCGCAGGCTCAGCGGCCATGGCTCACGGGCCCAGCCGCTCCGCGGCATGTGGGATCTTCCCGGACCGGGGCACGAACCCGTGTCCCCTGCAATGGCAGGCGGCCTCTCAACCACTGCACCACCAGGGAAGCCCCAGACTGATTTTCTTTTTTTTAAAGAACTGCATGCTGTTTACAAGAGATATATCTACAATATAACTTTAACAAGGCTGAAAGTAAAGCAATGACAAAAAGATATCAACCAAAAATACATTATCAATCAAATCCATTCTTGAGAAAGATGGCTAAGGCCACCCATTCCTTGGCTGTGGTCTCCTTCCACCTTCAAATCTAGCAATGGAGACTGGGTGCTTCTCACACTGGCATCTCTCTGGTTCTCTGCAGCCAGAAAGGTTCTCTGGTTTTATGGACTCCTGTGATTAGGTCGCACCCACAGGAATGATGCAGAATAATTTCCCCATCTCAAGGCCTGTAATCTTAAATCTGCAAAGTCTCTTTGCCATGTAAGGTAACTGTTGGGCTGCACCCGCAGGCCTGTAAGCCTTGTAGATGCCCAGCCTCCAGACAGAAGAAAGAGCCCAGAGAGCAGCAAAAGAGACCTCAATGGTTTAATTGATGGAGGAACTTACATGTCTGAAGCAAGGTCCTGGAGCAACACCCTAAGGTGTGCAGCAGACTGCAGGCAGGCGGTAGCAGCAGTCTTGGCTACCCAGGACAGAGGGAGGCTACCACTTACTCAGGGGGGAATTGATTTCAGGTGGGCTCATCAGTTAACAAGGGCTAATTAACAACCCTTACAATTAAGAGAATTGGATAGTCATGTGAGGGAAGCAGGGCCTAGTCAATCAGGAGATCTACAGAGAGCAAGAGAACAGCCGTCTTGAACGGCCTGACCATACAGTAACACATTCATAGGTTCCAGAGATTTGAACATGGACATCTTTGAGCAGCCATGATTCTGCCTACTGTACTCTCTATTGTTTTGGAGTTTATATACTATTTTTCTAGTGGTTAGCTGTGAAACTTTTTCATACTTATTTAACTTAAAATTCTTAAAATTGTATAATGTCTTGACCCTTTAGAAAGACTTTAGAACACTTTAGCTCCAATGTTCTCTCTTCCAACTTATATAGTTTCATTGTTGTTTTGGACATTCAGTTTTTTGCCTGCATGAGTAAGCCATCTTGGACGATGAGACCACAGGTAAGTAAAGATGAGATAAAGATTGGCTGGGGAGGGGGGAGGGGGTGTGTGAATTTTTAGCAAGGCCTTGGTAATTGAACTAAAGTCTTACTTGAATGCATTTCAGTGCCTTTTTGCAGCCAAAACTCAACTGCTCACCACCACCTAGGAGGATATGTAAAGTAACAGTAATTGGTATTGAGGGAGTAGTTTCCCAAAGGTGAGAACAGAACTGAACTAATACCAGTAATTGTCTGGTCTCCTCCCCTGAGAAGTAGCCTTGGTCTACCTAAAATTGTTAGGCCGACTGGCTTAAAGAAATAAAACTCCAGGAACAATGAGAACATGTGTACCTTTGCTCCTCGTGGGTAAAGTGACTTCTACTCCATTCCCAGGAGAGCGCTTCCTCTCTCCACCCCCTTCATTTGCTCCTCCACATATGGCCACATTTAAGGGTTTCTGGTTGTATGCGGCCCTGCCTCTTCTCTCTCAGACCTGCAAGCCCTCATGCAGGACACAGTCTTCTCCTGCTTCCATCTGGTTAGCACAGCAGAGGCAGAGGCCGGCACCTGCATGGAAACCTACCTCTCTCTGGTGCTCTGTCTCCCATGCTGGATGGGCAAGTGTGCTCTCAGGGTTTGCTCTAAAGGTATCTCTCTCCCTCAGACGGGCCCCAAGGTCCAGACTGGGAAGGAGGGCAGGGCTGGGGTGGAGAAGTAGGAATAAAGCTCAACCGTTCTCAGAGCTGGCTTACACTAGGCAGCCTAAACCAGCACTTTACTTTGATTTGCCTCTGGTGCCTACGTTAGTGCTCCATCAGTTAATATTCAGAAGGGAGAATGGAGACTAACTGAACCCAAGAGATGACAAAAAGCCTGTATGATGTCTTTACATCTGAACAGCAAAACCATAAAGCATCAATTTATTACCTTCTAAAATTAAAATTGAATACGCTAAAAAAAAAAGAAAAAAAATTAAAAATGTTTTTAAGTCAAATACTATGACTCATAGACAACTGATAACATTTATCCATTTGATTTGAGGAGCTTTATAAGGAGAATAGATTAAAATTAGCTAAGAGAGTAGATCTTTCATTAAGTTCCCTTACCACAAAAGAAAACTCAATATAAAAAATAATAAGGGGGTGGGAGGAAAATTTTGGAGGTAATAGATAAATTTATACCCTTGATTGTGGTAATGGTTTCATGGGTATACACTTAGCTCCAAACTCACCAAGTTGTAATGTATTAAATATTTATAGCTTTTTGTTTGTCTATTATACCTCAATACAGAGATTTTTGAAAAAGAGAATAAAAATGTAAATCGAATGTCAGATTTCTACAGTTAATGGGAATTAGGAAGCTGAGGCTAGTTTGTTAGCTAAATTGAATTATATAGAATTATCTTGATAAGTGCCTCAAAATTAGCAGACGGGCACCATGAAGATCAGCTTTACTCCTCCCTCTCAGTACAGGCTTTACTCCAGAAAGAAAATGGTTGAGTATGATAAATATAATAGGGATGTAATTAGTTCATAAATTATCCTTGACACTATATAAAACTGAGAACTAGGCTAAGTTATAATTATTACATAGAAGCTATTTCCATGGGACCATGATAGACATGCACGTATTTCTTTCTCCATTTGCCTACTTCTTTGGTCATTTAAATGAAACAATATATTTTTAAAACTCTTGAATTCTGAAGAATTTTCTTTAAATCACCCAAATGGTTGTTGGATTTAACCCACTTGCAGTTAGGAGAGAATCAGAAGAGAAAATGGTGAAACAATTGAAGTCAGTAAAAATACAATATTGCACATATTTTAATTAATTATATTTATAAAGCCCAAATATTTAAAATCTGTCTTCACATTCTTCTGTTCCTCCTATTTTTAAATCAGTTCATTCAATAGTATTTACCAATATATTAATTAGAGGTTTTAATAAAAAGAGAATGAGTTTTAAAGTCAAACACAACAAGATTTACTTGTTTCCCTTTACTTTGTAGTTGTGTGACTATGGCTGTGCTCTGTAAAATGGAATCAACAACATTCACTGTAGACAAATCAATTAATATATATATATATAAATTATAATTGTTACAGCTATTATTATTTTATTTTGATTGGGTCATACTATTAACCCTGTCTCCCTAATTCACTTATTTTTGCTAGTTTAAATGAAAACTTCAAGTAGTCTTGAACTGAGATGCCTACCACAGTGGTTGGCATATAGCATGTGCTCAAAAATTAAGCTATAAATATTTATTACTTGTAAATAAAGGAACTGTGCTTGGTGTTTCCTTAATCCCATAGACTTTTATCAGTAGATCTCATAACAAAGAGATTCCTATTTGTCTAACATTCTTTTTTTTTTTTTTCCTAGTTCAGAGTTGTCCTGGGAATCTTTGGTTTTCCTTTTTTATGAGTCATTCACCACCTCACTGATCCATCACCACCTGTGTACTAATACCACACTGAGCATCAAAGAACCTCCAGAATTATAAAGGGCTTGTAAAGAAGTCACAGAAAGAATATTACTATGGGGGGACTCAGGTATTAGGTAGATAACCAGCTATTATTTGGGTGGCAAACCTCAAAATATAGTTTGACAGATGTTTTTTCCTATAGAATTAAAGAGTTTGGGGAGCTTTTTATACATATAGCCTTAACTTCCACCAGTGATCCCTATTTTTCATTACTGCAACAATCACTCCACAAATCCAAAGAATCCCCCAAGTCAGCACAATATAATATAAGCCACAGAAACCAGAGCCAAGAAAGATGACCAAAGAATTAACATTCCATTTCAAATATAGCTCGTGCTAGACTCAGAAAGCTGCAAACTCATAAACGTAGAGGTTGAAAATTACAATGTCATTTTCGTATTATGTTTTCTGGCTAGCCTAATTTTCAGCTACAACTGCAACTTGTTCTGTCTCTCCTCTAAATCAAAACTGAGGGAAAGTCAGAATGACAAATGTAGCTGTGACAAACAATGAAGAGAGAAGACCAGAGAGACACACAGAAGGCACCGTACTGCAGCTTCTCCGCTTCACAGGAAGAGCCACGTGCAATGGGACGGAGGGAAGAAGGCAGGGAGGCAGCCAGCGGGGAGCTCTGCCTCCAAACACAACGACTATTTTCACCAACATAAGCTCATTCATTCAACAAAGTTATGTGGGGCATCCCCTGTGAATAATGCACTGCTTGAGGCATCACCACCATGGCCTTTAGAGATGCAGTTGTGATCCCAAGACAGATTAAGTTTCTTTGTATCACAATGTTTTTGTATATTTTTTTCTTTTCAAAATACTCATATATCCTGTCTTCAACTGATCAGTCAATATTTATCAGATATCTATTACGTCTGTGAATAAAACTCAAAAATAGACAATATATATTCCAAACAATCTAGACAAAAACACCTTTGTCAACTAGATCAAAGGTCGTCATTTGAAAACAGGGAGGAAATGAAGAAAAGGAAAGAGTAGATAATAAATTTTAAATTGTTATTCAACGATTCATTCATCTAACACAGACAAGGTGCTTGTAATGTATGAGGAGATGTGCCACAGGAGACATAAAAATGAACTGAGACAGAAAGAAGACAATCATTTCGCAGGTCCTATCCATTCTCCTGTGATTAAATCCTCCTATTCTTGATTCAGACAGACGCTGGGCTTTAATCCTGCCTCTACTCTGTGACCTTCAGCAAGTTACCTAACATCACTAAGCCTCAACTTCTCCATCTGCAGAATGGAGCTAATAATAATATTATTAGCTTGTGTATTAGGTTGTTGTAGGGCTTAAATAAATGATGCATACAAATCATTTTAACACAATACCGTTTATAAAAATAGCTAACAGATATTAATGCCTATCATTACTACTCTTACCGTACTTCGGTTAATCACTTTCCTTCCCTCCTCTTCATACCTATTGCTACCATCCTAATCAGTCTATTTTACTACTTAAATTAAAAAAAATGTTTAACCACCAAGCCAGTCATGAAGAACAATGAGCTCTGCCTAGTGTATAACATTCTGTTGTATTTTTACTCATACTCATTCCTCTGACCAGCATTCCTCTGAGTTGATCCAACTGGGTAAAAATTCAGTCCATCTCTCATGATCCTGTCAAATACCTTCACAAAGCCTTCCCTACTCTTCTACAAGAAATAGCTTTATTCCTGTTTCACCTTTGATTCATTTTGTTGTGAAGCTGAAACTAACATACCATTGTAAAGCAATTATACTCCAATAAAGATGTTAAAAAAATAAAAATAAAAATAAAAAAAAAAAAAGAAATAGCTTTACTTTCCTGAGTTTCCTTTGAGCTTCTGGCAATCACTACTTCCCCCCCATAAACCATCTTTATGCTGTACACTAAGATTTACATTTTCAGTTCCCAGTTAGAAGAATGATGAGGGTGTATAAAAGGTTTGCATTTTTTCCTCTGGAAAATAATCATTGCCTAAGACTATGAGCATCACTTTGTTCCCTGAGTGAAGAGCAAATCACAGAATCTGCTCCACAAAATTCTAAAAATGTCATAATACTGAATTGGATCACTGAAAAATATCTATACTGTAAAAACAAAAGATAGAAACAAGAAGTTTGAATTTGGTATCAAGACATACATAATGTTCTAAGAATTTTAAAAAGATTATATACTTGCTTTCTTACTTTTCTTTCCTACTGCCCAGTTGCCGAGCTGTATATTGATCCCCATAGTCAAGTAGCACCAGTTGTCGAGAAAAGACATTCACTTTGTTGCCTATAAATAAATCTTCCAAGTGAAGGTCTTCATATTTGGTCCGCTTTAAAAAGGTGCGATGATTCTTTACATCATGCTGGAATCAAAAACAATACAATAAAACAAATAATTATCAGTAGGTAATGTTAACCTTATTATAAAACTAGAAATAGTTATTAATTTTGCTCTATTAAACATAAGTTACATTCTGTTTCATTTTTGCTATAAGTACAAATCCTAATTTCTTTCATAACTTATGTATTTCCTAGTCTACTCTAGTAATAACATAAAAATTACAAATTTTATACTTTAAAAAACCCTGGATAGAAAGATTTGTTTATTTCCAAATCACTGCAGCAAATTAGTGCCTATGAAATCCCAGAAAAATTCCAAATTTCTGCTTTCTTGCCAACACAAAATCCCAATACCAAATAGGTCCACCTGCAAAAGGAGTCCTCAACAAAGGGACACAAAGAAACAAGCACGACTCTTTTAACTCAGTCTTCTTCAATTTGACTTTTTGTAGCGATAACAGCATTCAACAATGGTGACATATTTATGAGCATGATAATCTTTATCTATAGCCACTTATTGACTATCACTTAATCCAAAGCATAAATAATCCCACTTCAGTTTTCTAACCAAAAAAATAATTTCTATTAAAAGTAAAGACACAAGGTATCTTCTTGTATTGGAACTATAATACCAAAATGTTTAAAATTCCCAAAATGAAAAAAATGTATTTTTAAAAGCAACTATAAAAAAGGCAATCCTCTTCCTCTCTGGATCCCACCTTCACTCCGTTTGCCAACTTTAAAGTAAAAAAAGGCTCATTTACCATTTCAACAGATCCATCCCCTGGGTAAAATAAAAGCTCATAACGTCGAAATAGTGAAGCATTTGGATCATACCACTCTGCAATGAAAACGAATCTTTCACTATGATTCTGTAAAGAAGGATAGAAGAATTTTAACACTAACATATAAAATATAAGCACTCTTGTAAAAATCATACAAATTGAAAGAAAGAATTACCAAATATTTGCAATGAAGAAATTTATTATTACTTATTGTATTGAATAATTCTGCTTTTCAACAGTATGCCAGTTATCAACATACCCTCATACATATTTCCTTCTAATTTCTTATTAAACACCCTTAGATATCTCAAAGATGACTTATGAACTGCTTAATACTTCACAGCCATCCAATCATCCTGGATAAATTGATATTTTTTTTAGAACATGAGCTCCTGATCTGACTACTGTGATAATTCAGTCCTTCTGAAAGCAAGTTTACATATAAGCAGATAATCAATAAACTAGTATGAGAAAAAAAAGAAAAGAAAATTAGTATGAGAAAAAAATTCTGAGTGGCTAGTTCTCAATTACATTTAGAACATAACTGTTCTAAATTTAAGACTCCAGCAGTATTAGAATATTGTTGTCATTCAAATTATAGTAAGCATCTTTACTCTCCTTAGTAATTTCACATGATAGTATTTTTTTATAGAAACAGTGAGAGAATGTGTTAGTCTAGGTCCCCGGAGAAGCAGACACGATGCCAAGACAGGATTAAACATGTAAAAATTCTATTCTGTAAGAGAAATTCTGTACAGGAAATTCCTACAAGAGAAAATAGGGAGGGATCCAGGGAAGGCTGACAGACCACAATACAAATCTGACACTGAGTGAAGGAGAGAGTGAAGGAAGACTGGATGGAATCCTTCTGGACTGCTCTACAGACTAAGGAAGGTTCAGCAAGACCACTACTACCAAATGTAAAATAGCTAGCTAGTAGGAAGCAGCCACAAGGCACAGGGAGATCAGCTTGGTGCTTTGTGACCACCTACAGGGGTGGGATAGGGAGGGTGGGAGGGAGGGAGACGCAAGAGGGAGGAGATATGGGGATATATGTATATGTATAGCTGATTCACTTTGTTATAAAGCAGAAACTAACACACCATTGTAAAGCAATTACACTCTAATAAAGATGTTAAAAAAAAAAAAAAAAAAGACCACTGGGCGGTGCGCAAGCCAGTTAGCCCTCAGAGAGTTCTCTGACTTCCAGGGACAGGCCTGCTTTAGTATCCCTGCTCCTCTCAGTCACGGGCTGGGAGCAGCCCTTAGGAAGCATGTCCTAAGCACAAAAGCAGCAGTAGATTCCAGAGCACAGGAGCTGAGGCCCTTTGATCACTTCAGCTCCCTCTAGTTGAAGATCTGTGAGGTGCATACAATGAAAACGTTAAGTCAAAGAATGGCCCTCTTTCCTTGACTATTAGGCAGGATTTCCCATCATATGTTATTAATATCTTAGCCCCCAAAGGTCCTTCATCATAATAAGCAAATGAGGACATAAAGAAGAAAGGAATCTAAGGGTTTTGTAGCTAATTCTGGATTTAGCATCTGATTCTCTGGTTATAGTATATAGACGGGTTCCTTTTATGTTAATAATTCACTTATAAATTCTTATAGTACTATGTCTAGTTATATTTATGATTGTACTCATAAGCTATAATTGAGATAGCTTTTAAGACACTATTTTATTTTTCCCACAATCATCCAAAAGACACATTTAAATGTTTATTAGTCAAGAGAAAACAAAGGTAAGAGATATAGTATAACAAGACTTTCTTCATTATTTTTCATATTGATCCCTATAAACACAGCTTTTTTAATTTTTTAATATAGATTTTTAAAATTTAGGTTTCACTGTGCATTCTAGTATTATACTCTCCTTTTAATATAAAATTTAAATATTAGTGGTTTATTAAAATTTTTACTATCTATATTAAAATATTCATTCACTCAAAAACATCATTGAAATATTGCCTTCACTAAAATAAAATTATGAAATGGAAGAAATGATGAGACATCTAACTGAAGGTAAAAGGGCAAAGAAAGTGATGCAAATGAAAAACCAATGAAACTTGGCACTTCCATTTATCCAGGCAGCCTTAACCACAAAAGCTGCCAATCACACTCTTTAACTCTGAGGCAGGTAGTAGAATTTTTCATGATTCATCATCCAGAAAACTGTTTTAATACAAAGAAAACAAACTGAGGAAGTACTGTTTCTGGCTGACAACGTAGCTTAGAGCAAATCAATGCTACTTTCCAAGAACAACTAGGAAAGTGTGATGTTAAAAAAATATACCTGTTTGATGACGTTGGAGAGCATCTAAGGCAGCCAGATTTGATGATCTAAGATTCAGAAAGACAGGACGTTCACTGAGGTGAGCACAGCATTCTTTATACTGCTTTTACCTGAGGACCTGTGCTGAGACTTAAGTCAAGCTGGACAAGAGACTGAGAATCCCAAGAAGCTGGCAGGGGAAGGCTGCTAAGAGGCAGAGAAGCTAGCAGAGCTTTTGACAGTGTCATGGAGATAAGTAGACAAACACTGGAATTTGGGCCTACCAATGCAGACAAGACTTGAGGGGCAAAGATCCGGAAGAAAAGGAAACCACAGAGAAGTGAGCTCAAAGCTGTGTTTGTTCAGTGGAGCTTTCAGTAGCATCACAGTGCTGGAGGGAGGAAAATGAGAGTTCAAACCCACCAAAAAGGAGACCACTGATAAACTATCTAGCCTTTCTGTTGTGACTCCTGGAGCATTACACTCCAGGAGCATAGGCAAACTAAAGGTAAACAGATCCTTACAAAATTTGAAACAAGTTTTGTGTTCACTCAATGTTCAATTATGATAAGTGATGTTTCCTCCATTCCAGCCCCCTGCATCTCCAGAAATGGAAATATGGCTTTTCATACACAATGTCAAGCTTTCAAAGACAAACTACCAGATATACCAAAAAAAGAAGACCAAGAGAAAAAAAACAGACAATAGAAAGAAATCCATGAATACCCTAGTTATTATCTGAAAAGGCTTCAAAATAACAATGATAGGTATGAAAAATATATGTCAAGATTAATAATTTCACCAGAGAGCCAGAATCTATTTTTTAATCAATCAGAAATTCAAGAATGAAAAGTAATTGCCAACACAGCATTCTATAACTAGCAAAATTACCCTTCAAGAGGTGAAGGTGAAATAAAGATATTTTTAGACAAGCAAAAACAGAAAATTTATTGCCAATGCACCTGCATTAAAAGAAATTCTAAAGGAAGTTCTGAAGGAAAAAAGAAAATGATTCAAGATGATTCAAGGAACAGAAGGACTGAAAAACAATGGAAATGGAAATATGTGGGTAAATCTAAATAAATAATGCATATACAAAATAACAATAATGTCTTGTGGGATATAAAATAAGTAGAATTTGAATTCAGATCAACAAGAATATAAAGGGTGTGAGGGGAAGACAATATTCTTCAAATTATGTGAAGCAAAAATGTATCTCCTACATCAGTTGCTGGACCTTTTCTCAAATTCCAATGAACATCAGTGAGGAGAATGTCTCTTAAGCTAATAGGCACACAAACTGGAGACATCTTGTTCAATTTTTCACCCTCTGTTCTGTTAGAATAACCTTTCTTCATCTCCTAGTGCTCAGACAACAGGAAAACAATTATCAAAATGTTTAATAAATTAGTGCCATTCAAACTTTAAGAAATTAATGATAACCATTAAGCATGACAATAATAATTTTTAGAGTAGCTACTAAGTAGCAGGTTCTTTACATACATTATCTCATTTCATTCTCACAACAGACAATGTAGGTTGACAGAAATAGGGATACTATTTCATGGACAAGGATAGTAAAGCTCAGAAAATTTGAACACTGGTCCAAGGTTACAAAGCAAAGAAATGAGTAAGTCAGCCCTCAAACTTTGGTTCTTCAGACTTTGCAAAGCACATGTTTTGTCCCACTAAACAGCACTACTTACATAAAATGATGCAAAAGTCAGTGTTAAAGAAAGAATTCAGTGGGCCTAAACTAATGATGAACTGATTTATTTAACTACTCCTCTATGTAAAGTTAAATAATTCTAGACAGGGTCAATTTTGTAACCTTTAACAAACATGTAGGAGAAAGGGTATGGATTATTACAAAATAGGATAAGGAAATCAGGTTACTCCCTGTGACATCAAACATACTTAACAAAATATCTCTTTTCAATTATATTCCAATTTCAGAATCTTAAGAAATCAAGAGTCAGTGAGGTTTGTCCTCATAAAATACCAAAAAAACCTTCCATATAAAACTATATTTTAAAACCTATATAACACCCATATGGAAACCCAAGAGACGCAGAAGAGCTAAAGCAGTCTTGAAAAAGAAGAACAAAGTTGGAGACCTCACATTTTCTATTTTCAAAACACTGCAAAGCTACTGTAATCAAGACAGTGTAATACTGGCATAGAATAGATATAGATTAATCTAATAGAAGGGAGTCCAGAAATAAGCTCATACGTATATGATCAACTGATTTTCATCAAGGGCAGCAAGACCATTCAATGGGGAAAGAACAGTCTTTCCATAAACAGTACTGGGACCACCGGATATCCATAGGCAAAAAAATACATGAAACTGTATCCCTACCTCACACTTTATACAAAAATTAACTCAAATGAATCATAGACCTAAACACCAAGAGCTAAGCTAGAAAAACTGCTAGAAGAAAACATTTGTGACTTTGGGTTAGTAAATGATTTCTTAGACAAGACACCAAAAGCACAAGTGACCAAAAAGTGAAACAAAACAACAACAGCAAAAACATAGATAATTTGGACTCCAAATGATACTATCAAGGGAGCAAAGTGACAACCCACAGAACTGGAGAAAATATTTACAAATCATATATCTGATAAGGGAGGGTCTAGTATCCAGAATGTATTAAGAACTCTAACAACTCAATAATAAAAGACAACCCAGTTACAAAATGGGCAAAGGATCTGAGTAGACATTTTTCCAAAGAAGATATAAGAAGACATACAAATAGCCATTAAACCTATGAAAAGATGCTCAATACCAGTAGCTCGTAGGGAAATGGAAATTAAAACCACAATGAGAGAATACTTCACACACACTAGAATGGCTATAATAAAAAAGACAGGCAATAATAAATGTTGGTGAGGATGCAGAGAAAATGGAACTCTCATATGTTGCTGGTAGAAATGTAAAATGATGCAGCTACTTTGGAAAACAGTTTGACAGTTCCTCAAAATGTTAAACATAGAGTACATATGACCCAGCAATTCCACTCCTAGATATATACCCAAGAGAAGTGAAAATATAGTATATACCCATATAAAAACTTGTACATGAATTTTCATAACAGCTTTATTCATTGAAAATATACTATACACCCATACAAAAACTTGTACATGAATGTTCATAGCAGCACTATTTATTATAGTCAAAAAAGTGGAAGTGACCCAAATGTCCATCAATTGATGAATGGATAAATTGTGGTATGTCCATAAAATGGAATATTATTTGGCAATAAAAAGGAATGGAGTATTGACTCATGCTACAATATGGATGAATCTTGAAAACATTATGCTAAATAAATGAAACCAGTTACAAAAGATCACATATTCCATTTATATGATTTCACTTATATGAAATGTTCAGAACAGACAAATCTAGAGACAAAAAGTAGGTTAGTGGTTGCCAGGGTTTTCAGGGAGGGAGAGATGAGAATGACTACTAATGAGTATGGTATTACTCTTTTGCGGTAATGAAAATGTTCTAAAATTGTCTGTAATGATAAATATGCTAAAAACCACTGAATTGTACACTTTAATTGGTGAATATTATGGCACATGAGTTATATTTCAATAAAGCTGTTTCAAAGTAAAGTAAAATAAAATACCATCAGTTTATGATACCAAACAAAATTTTACAAAGCAGATGTTATTTAGGAAATTACAGAAAGTATATACACACACACACACACATATATATATATATATATAGTGTTGCCAATAACTTGCTGCTTTGAAACCATTTTCACTGTGAGTACTATATTCTAACGTAGTCATGACCTCTAAGAAAAAACAATAAAAACAATTACTTTTTTATTGTAAAAAAAGAAAAAAAGTAAATAGATACCAGAGGTCACACTTTTGAGGGGAAAGAATAGAGTTGTGTTAACTTTTAAAATTCCATCAGAAACCAAACAACCTAATGCGATGTTGAAAGGAGAGTCTGCAACACTACAGATCAGTTCAATAAATCTGATAAATAATTGTCACACAGAAAAAGATACAATAACTATGTCCACAAGATTTCAAAAATGCTTAAGCTCTTGGGTCTGACCTCTTGAAGTTTTGGCATAGAGTTTCACAACAGCACTTACACACAAAGAAAAAATATTTCATAACCTCTCAAACAATTAGCCCATTCCTTCATCTATAACTGTGATTTACCTCAATGAGATTGTTAAAAAACTATATATGAATAATAACAGAATTTCTATTTAATAGAAAAAAGTAACTCTCAAGCAAGTATTGTTTCCTCTATGAAAAAAGGTTTATCATGCCAAGTAAAAATTGTATTCAAACTTGATTTAACCTTAACCTTTGCAGTAGAAACTTTAGTTATTTCCTAGAGTCAGAAGATGTCTAGAGATATAACAGTGGTACATCTGAACTTGGCAGAAAACAATGGTACATCTGAACATCTCATTCAGGCTGGCCTTTCAACGAGTTGCCTCACTACACATACACACACACACACACACACACACACACACACGAGCACATATTCACATCCACACACCTAACCCAAAGTTACCTGTGAAATTTTAAGAATTTTATTTTCAGCTAAGTTGAGGCAAATCTAGCAAAGAACTCCATTCCTTTTTTTTTTCAGTGATCTCAAAGCTGAATATCATCGTGTTCAAACCCTTCATTTTATGGATAAAGAAACTGAGGCAAGCAAATATAAATAACTCGCATAAAGTCACAGAGCTAGTTAACGACTGAGTTAAAACTTGAAACTCCACTTGCTATGACTCAGATCTTTCCATAATACTGGGCTTCCAGGGCCAACTCAAGAGGGAGAAACTAACGCTTTAGTCACACATAGGGACACCTCCAGTTTTCTGCCAGATCTTCGGATGAGAATGTCACTGCCTGGATGATCACCGGGACAACAGAGATTTCCATTTCTGTCAGAAATACCATTATGCAGAACATTTAAAGATTATGCTCTAGCAAAATGAGACTTTTTCTTAAAGAAGCTAAATCATTTTCCTTCTTCTGAACATTTCAAATATAATTTATACATAATAAAACATTCAAGCACACTTTGTTCCAATTTTGTAAATAACCACCAATGTGCCATCTCATTTTTTTAATATTATAAGCAGATAGCCACACAATAAGGTTCGAAACACACTACTCCCAACATATGAAACCTTGGCATATTGAATATTTTAAGCCGAAGGAGTTTGAGAGAACAACAGAAGCAGGAAGGTCACTCTGACCTTTACCCAACCCTTCTTCCCTGAAATAGGTCATAAAACCCTCATGTGAGAGCTACCCTGCCTATACCCTTTGAAAGCAAAGGGACACCGAGGAAACTCCCAACAAACAGCCCTCTCTGAGTTTCCCCTAGTTTACCACCCTTCCCTCCTACTCCTTAACTTACCATATTCCTCCAAGACCGTCCAGTCTTCATCAAACCCAGCATAAAAATACTCAGGTCTGTTTCCTCAGGTCCTCATTTCCTTATGAAGGCTCCCATGTCACAAAAAACTTACATTAAATAAACATGTATGCTTTTCTCCTGTTAATCTTTGTCAGTTTAAATTTCAGACCCGGGGACCCTAAGAGGATTGAGGAATACTTTTTCCTCCCCTAATCACACTATAGTCAAAAAGCTAAGAAGAGAGCCAAAAAAATGGAAGAGAAGCTTTCATGAGCCGCAGCAAGGGGAGAGAGACGTTAAGCAGCAAAAAGCACAGTGGTTCTGCAAGATAGCAAAGAGTAAGAAACAACATGCCAGTGGTTATGTAAACAATAACCAAACCCGAGGCAGAGTGGGGAAACTGTAATCAGAGTATTATTAATCCTAAACAAAAGTGGTTCCATTCCTTTTGCTAATCAGCACAGAGAAACCTAATGAGCATTCATTTTCATGGCCCCAGAACTTGAGGGATGATGACCCAAATTCTTATTATTCAACATAATACCGTAGTATCGGTAGGGAACAGTGTTCTGGAAGGACACTCAGGAATGTGACAAGCCAGTGATGATGACTTTAGGGGTTCACTGCACACACTCAACTCTCTCACAGTGCATGAGGGGGTCGGGGGACTGGAGAGGGTCCTTTTCAATTTACACCTTTCTGCCCTGGTTGACCCTGTTTGGTGCTTGTGTTACTTTTATTATTTGACGTCAAGAGGGGTTAAATTGTTTGCTAATTTATAGTTTTCTTTAGAGTTTAATTTCAAATTATATTGAAGACCTGAAGCCAGTTTTTTTTTTTCTCTTTAATTAGGTAAGGACTAATTAAACACCCAGCAAAGATACTACTTGTCAGTAGATCCTCCCTCATATCATATATCATCTAGAACTCTTGGAGTTCTCTTCTACCAACTACACTATAAAATCAGAATGTAAATACAAAAATCAAACAAAACAAACAAATAATCAAAGAGTATAACATGAATGTTAAGGAAATACACTAAGATATAAACAGTTAAATTTGGGTGGCAGCATTCTGTAGTTTTTTTCCCACCTTTATATTGTTAATGTCTGTGTTCTCCCAATGTAAATTTGTTTATAAAATCATAAAAATCATAAAAACAGCCCTTTAAAACTCAGTGTAAACAATTACATATCAGATATATGATACAAAAAGAATGGGAAAATTAACATTAAAAGCTAAAATTTATTTTTCTCCTACTTCTTTGTATTTTCTAAACTTTATATAGTCAGTACAAAAAATAAATTTCCCTATAAAAAAATCTTCATTTTAAAGTGTTTTACATGGTAGAACTTTTGGTAAGCAATTAGATATATCGTGTTTTTTAATTTTATATGAAACTTACTCTTCCCCTCCCCTTATAAAACAGATAGTTAGAAAGATAGATTGGAGCTGGGGGAGAGATGCTTTGAAGCAAAATGCATTCTCAAGTAGAGGTGGAATGCAGAGAAAGTAACAGAGAGCAAATCCCCAACACAAAAGCAGAGAGGAGAATATCCTTTTGCATTATACAGAAAGAGGTAAATCCACTGAGAACAAATCTGAAACCATGGTTTCAGAATGAAGAAAAAGGAAAGTCATTCAGATTTTTAAAAGAAAATGTTATTAGTTTTATACAGGCCTCTTAATACAAAGCACAGTCGTATGTGGGAGTTTCTATATATTCTACAAAAATTTGGGTTTGACTTTCAGTTAATGTAAGCATTAGACAAAATAAGAACAGGTGGTGTGTCTGAAGCACGGTCCTGGAGTTCTGTATGCTCAGTCTCCTCATTTGGAGAATGAGAAAAATCACACCGATTACAAACAGTTGTAAAAATTAATGTGAGCACATTTGTAAAAGGGTCTGATACACAGCGTAGAAAACTGAAAAGGTCTCCTGTTAGAACCAAAAGGCACTGGCTAATGTTCAACAGTAAACAAAACAATGAATTTTTAACATTGTCAATAAATCAGAATGATTAATGATCAGAAGCAAATCAGCAAAATTAAAGATCAGAATTTCAGGGTGAAATGATGACTTTCTAATCTCAGAGCATCTCCAACATCTCCAGCTCTTACAGGATTTAAAATTAGAGCTTAGATTTTAGAGCATTCACTTGAAGGGCTGTATGATAGTGTGTTCAATCTCATGTCTACAGTTCAAACCGTGTATTTCAGTATTCTCTGAGTTAATAAAATGCTTACAACTGTCAAAGTGACTTGCTTCAACCTATTTATATCTCTACATACAATCTTACCATTATTTAAGTATAGGCCTCACTACTTACATGATGAAAAGGATAAGGCAAAGCTATCACACCTTTATACATCATCTGACTTCCATCCACCAATTCGGGTATTCAACAGATTGACCACTTACCATGTTCTAGGTACTACGTTAGGTACTAGGATACATCAAGACATGACAATGATGATTAGAAACAAACATCGCCCTTGCCTTCATAGACCTTATAATCTAGCACGGAGAATAGCCAGTCAAACAATCACACAAATTCTTTTTTTTGACCAGAAAAATAAAAAATAGAAAAATAAAAAACTATTGTGTTGCATTACTCTTATTTATTTCTAAAAACTTAGAACTCCTGGCTCTGAATTCACTGTTCTACTATATCACAACTGACTCAGTTAAGTAGGTCATTTAATTTTTCTCTCATCTTACTCAAAACCCATTTTACACTGGTTATATAACTAGTCATCAGAATGTGCTGTAAAGCACTTTACAACCTTTATTTTTAATTTCCCTTTGATGGTATGCATTTTTAAATGTCGAAAAACCTTAGATTGTTTTTCCAAATTTAGTTTGTAATGCCTTCTAAAAAAGAAAAATGTCATTTTAAAATGTAGCATATGAAAATTGCTGTCCATTCAAATGACATTCTGGTATGAATCATCTCTCAGTTCAGTCTTTTTTTTTTTTTAAATAGTAGGCTTATACCACGTACAGGCTGATTACTTAGGTAAGTTTCTTCCATTCATTTTGAAAACATTTTTCCTTCTTTCAATTCCTTTTTGAAAAATAGGTGATAACCGATAGAAATAATAATGTTCGTTAGTAAAACAGGTAAATTTAAAACCATATGTACGTTGATTAAAGCATGATAATGAATGAACTTGCAGATAATGCTAGAAGAAAGGACGGGATTAATACAGATGAGGTAGCCACACCCCGACCCTTGCTAACCTGA
Source organism: Globicephala melas (assembly GCF_963455315.2). Taxonomy (NCBI): domain Eukaryota; kingdom Metazoa; phylum Chordata; class Mammalia; order Artiodactyla; family Delphinidae; genus Globicephala; species Globicephala melas. The sequence continues at coordinate 59,576,643 of NC_083314.1, read as the reverse complement.
AGGTGTTCCACCACCAAATTCAGGGATTCAAGCATTCTCTTCACTGCCCATATCCTCCTGTTCTTACAGTTAGTTTGTTCAACTTCTCCCTCTTTTATATCATCAGGTTTTCCAGCGCAGCAGCCCTTTCACACATCCCCAACCCACCAGCCTCTTTCCTTCACTTTCTTCCCTATCCATTGCAGATTCCTTGACTTGTCAATCATGCTCTTAACAATTCTTTTCATTGCATCATTTGGCCAGGACCCAACACTAGATGAAGTTAACCACTGTGCTTTCTCTGTGCTTGCAGTGGAGTTTATAGCTTTGCATTTTACATTTAGGTCTGTAATCCATTTTGAGTTAACTTTTGTGAAGAGTATAAGTTCTATGTCTAGTCATTCATTTTGGGTAATATATATGTAAAAAGGAAAGCCCAGCCCTACATGGATCACGTGAAACTAACAATCTTTCACATGCGCGTATGCTTTTAAAAATATCCCTTAGTTCAAGAGTAAGTTTATTAAGCTTGTGCCACCAAGTATAATTGTACCTTGGCCTCATACACTTCAATATTACTGGTCAGAAAGAGCCATTCCAGAAATTTCGCCATTTGCAGCAACATGGATGGACCTAGAGATTATCATACTAAGTGAAGTCAGACAAACAAAGACAAATACTATATGATATCACTTATCTGTGGAATCTAAAAAATAATGAAAATGAACCTATTTGCAAAATAGACTCACAGATAAAGAAAACAAACTTATGGTTACCAAACGAGAAAGGGTTGGGGGAGGGATAAATTAGGAGTAGGAGATTAACAGATACTACTACATATAAAATAGATAAGCAACAAGGATTTACTGTGTAACACAGGGAACAATACTCAATATCTTGTAATAACCTATAATGAAAAATAATTTGAAAAAAATATATGTATATATTCTTTGCTGTACACCTGAAACTAACACAGTATTGTTATTGTGAATTAACTATACTTCAATTAAAAAAAAAAGAACCATTCCATTTCTGATCACTCTATAGTAATCAATCAACAAATACTGATTGGACCTGGCATTATCAGTATTTGGCAATGCATGTGCCAAATTGAGCCTGCTGCCGCTACTCTTGCTTCTCTCATTTGCTGGTAGCCTATAGCAAAAGACATGGCTCTGAGCTGTGCTGCTTGAAAAGAAAATCCAGGAAACTACAGGGAATTTTCTTTTGGGGTCAGATGGGGAATACTTCAGGATAGCTAAGAACACGGGCTATAGAGTCAGACAGACCTGGGGTGGGTGACATGGACAAGATAGGAGAGAGCCTCTCTGAGCCTCAGTTTCCCCACCTATAAAATGGGAATAGTAATAGTACTTTCCTCCTAGGGTAGTTGTGGGGATTAGATGACTTAGTGTATATAAAGCACTAGGATTTCTGTTGCCTAAGTCTTATAGCAGTGATGGTGGCTTGTAGGGCCACATGTGACTTTCGAGCTGCACTGCACACATTCATCTCCCTTACTGGCCTTTTTCTGATATACAAGAAGGGCCTCTTTTGATTCGTGATGCTGCAGCCTGCACTGCAGCAAATCCTAGTAAGTAGTTCTTTAAAGGTCTTTGCAGAAAAAATCAGTAGGAAGGAAAAAAGAATTTGTGGCAAACAGAAAACCACAAATGTGACTAAAATTGTATTTATTATGAAAAGTATAGCTACTGAACATATATAGTTATTTCTGTAAGTAATATTTTATAAAGGACATGTAGTAAGCCAGAGTCAGTACAAATTTTTGCCCTTTAGGGAGCTCAAAGTTATGGGTCTGTTTTTACCAGTATAAAATTGAGCAACAATTTTCTTTCTAAATTTTATGACATCATCTATTACACATTAATGATTAGTATTATAATTCAAACTTCTCAAAGGAAAAGCATCACTGGAAAAAAATCACAGATTACATTAATCAACACGAAATTACTGCTGCAAATTGTAGATGTGAAAACTTAAACCATGTGCTTTGGCTCGGCATGGAAACACAGAAATGTTATGGAAAATAATAACAAAGCACTTACATTCTATAGCTAATATAATATTTAAAGTCATATTGGACATTATACTTATAAACAACTTATATGTTCAAAAGAGCAGGTATCATATCTTACCATTTAACTACTCTAAGATGCAAAATTAATTATGTGACTAGTTTCCAGGACCAAGAAGAAATCTGAGAAGCTATGTGAATGTTTATGAAATAGGAGTAAAATCTGAAGAATCTGCCTCCAGTTCTACAAAGCAAAGCAGAAATGTTCTATATTTTATTTGAAAGAGAGAAATATGTACTTATAAGAAAGCATGTCAGTCCAAGGCTTCTCTGGTATCTAAAATAAAACACAGGAAATAATTTTCAAATAAATTATCTAAATCTTCATTTAATGGCTCAACAGTGAAATAAAATGTCTACTTAAGGTAACTTTTCAAGTAAATTTTTATTCCTGATAGCAATAAGCCTGGGAGAAAGGCAGGAAAAATTGAAAATCATACTCATTATCTAATCCCACATCAATTATAAATGCAGAAGAAACAAAATAAAATATTAATATGGCTAGAAATGTACCCCCATACATAAGTACTTGGGGTAAAGGATGAGTTCATGGGTGTATATGCGTTTGTGTACATGTTAAGTGAAGACAAATTATTTCTGAATAATACATGATAATAGCAAAAAATTATCTTTATTTCTTTTTACAAATAAACTACAAGGTTTCTGAAGAGGAGTTTTGATTATAAATTGCTCCATTGTAATAGACCCCCTTAACAAGTCCTTTATTCTTCCAGGGACCTTTCATTCTGATAAGGCCTCTAGAAGATATTGGAAAGATAAGGTATCAGCCCAATACATACTGACACAAATGTTACCACCTTTAAAGACTGAACACTTAAAAATGCTTAAAAAGAAAGAAAGAAGAAAAGGAAGGAAGGAAGGCAGAGCCATTATTGTTTTGTTTTTTTACGGTACCAGCTATCATAATCTTGCATAAATCAATGGGATACACTGTTTACATCTGATTGCTGGTACTTGTGACTCTTTCACTGTTCTCTAAACTGCTACTATTTTAATCAATGTTTACAAATCTTATTTATCTCTCACAACTGTTAGAATCAAATACTGACTCAAGCAGATAGGGAGGGAAAAGGGAGATAAACTAACAGTACATTAGGGGTAGGTAATACACTGTCTAGGTTAATCCTCACCAGAAACTTATCATGGAGGTACTCCCCCAATTTTCACCCATGAGAAAGAGATTCAGAGACATTAAGGTTAATTGTCCAGAGGTTACACAGATCAAACTGCTGGTCAGGGCCAGTGCTGGAATTCAAAGAAAGGTTTGTCTGATGCCAAAAATCAATGCTCATTTCCAGATACCGAAAGAACTGAATCAGGAAAAATATCAAAATGAAGAGTTCTGGGTCAGCCAAAAGAGCAGCAGAGATGAGAGACAGTGAGAAAGGTAGCCTATCTACAAGGTACATTTGAGCACAAAAGCCGGCTGCAATAATAAATCAGAGGAGATCACTAACAATGAAAACTGTTTGGCCTCAATCCAAGAAACAACAGGAAACATTCTACAGTTATAGAAGGACTCTGTCAAGGTTACTGAGGCCCTTCTTACATGTTTCTGGAAACTGCATTTAAGATGTGTTGTAAGAGATTAAGGAAAACGAGTTACTCAAGGTCAATACAAGACTCCTAGGGAATGAAAATCAGTTCATGGAAGAGAAAAAAATAGAAGAGAAAAAACTGCAGTGGCAACAGTAGTATGATGTGGTAGTGTGGATTCAGAAACATAGCAGATGTTTGCCTGGAAATGTCTTATTTCACCTCCATTATTTTGAAGGGTATCTTTGCTAGTTATGCAATTCTATGTGGTAGAACTAACAGTTATTCAGGAATGCATCTTGAAGAACAATACTTTGGATTCTTCTGCCCCAAAACAGTAACTGAGGAGAAGACTATCCCAAGTAACTTCAGTTATTCAAAGAAATGCATCTTTTAAAACTTAATGACAGGGGCTTCCCTGGTGGCGCAGTGGTTGAGAGTCCGCCTGCCAATGCAGGGGACACGGGTTCGAGCCCTGGTCCGGGAAGATCCCACATGCCGCAGAGCAACTAATCCCGTGCGCCACAACTACTGAGCCTGCGCTCTACAGCCCGCAAGCCACAACTACTGAGGCTGCAGGCCACAACTACTGAAGCCCGTGCACCTAGAGCCCGTGCTCTGCAACAAGAGAAGCCACCACAATGAGAAGCCCGCACACCACAACAAAGAGTAGCCCCCGCTCACTGCAACTAGAGAAAGCCCGCATGCAGCAACGAAGACCCAACGCAGCCAAAAAAAAACACGTAATGACATTATGTACCAATCATCTATTATACGTCTGAAACCAGTACTGTACATCTAGTTTCTGAAATTGTCAAAGGTGAAATTTTTTAATGGCTGCTGCTTGCATATCTTACAACTATACAATGCAAAGCATCATTGTTAAGAGAGAAATACTAATTGAGAGTCATCAAAGTACAAAGTAGTATATTGGGCACAGAGGATAGGAGTGGAAAACATTTACAAAGTTGAATGAGTAAGACTGATGAAGGAGCTTAGAATCTAAATGAGAAAAGATGCATAGTTATTAGTTATTTTTTAAAATCACAGAAAGTATATGCAATTTAGGAACAATTATCATATTTTTTCCATATATTTAAAAACCCATTATAATAGTAGCTTTCAAACTTTTAACTATTACAGTAATAACTTCACATTATGACCCAATATACACATACATGTAAATATGTTACTGATAAATTTCACGCAATATTTATCCTTACTATGCACTATGTACTAAGATATTTTTTCTTTTCTTCTTTTATTTTTTTAATTTATTTTAATTTTTATTTTATATTGGAGAATGGTTGATTAACAACGTTGTGTCAGTTTCAGGTATACAGTAAAGTGATTCAGTTATACATATATATCCATTCTTTTTCAGATTACTAAGATATTTTTTATTCCAGTCTTTTTTTCAAACATCGATAGAGACCCACTAAACTGATTTTATGAGCTATAAGTAAAGCCAAAAACCTTTGAAAAACATTGTATTACCACCCACTGCTCCCTTCACATCCTCTTTTTTGCTTTCAGGCTCACCACCCTCAAAAAGGAGAAAAAAAAAAAGGATTTTCCCTACCGGAACCAAGCAATATATCAGTCACTAAAATAAATGTGCCTGAATTGCCTGAATTGAAAACAGTACAGAGAGAAACAATTGTATATTCAGAAAGATGGAAGAAATCATTTCTGAGGGGTATTTTAATTCACATTGGCTATTGACCCATCCGTGCGTGAGTGTAGTAGCTCAAAAGGAAGAGGAAATTACAACTCTGTAGTTCAATGAGGTTGTAAGGAAACAGCCTGTCATGCTATTGGGTGAGGACTGAGTGGCATAGTCAAACTGCTTAAAATCCTCATAGAAAGATGAAGCAAAGAAAGAAGCAGTGTTTCTGAAATCAAGTATCTAAAACAGAGTCCAGTGAAACAGCCAATACAACCCTTCACTGGGATTAAGCAATTATATCCTAGCCAGCAAGAACAATCACTTCTACAGAACTAGTTTAATAGCTAAACACCAAGTTAAAAATGTGTACTATTTAAATATTTATTTGTATAAGTTATTTGAACCTATGAGATCATAACTCAATGCCACTTATAAGTTTTTTCTCTTCCAGCAAGCAATGAAGTACTTGGCAAACTTTAAAAACTATATCAAATTTGCTGCAAGCTTTGTTAGCGTATTTCTCATCACATTTTCCCACTTGCCCAAGAATTGAGACTGAACTTTTGCAGCTTCCCTCATTTCCTATGGGATCTCACAATTTAGCTGTCTTCTATAAATCAATATAAGTGTAACGAAATATTCTCATTACTATTTTTAAAAATACTTTAGCCAACTGTAAGGAACTAGGAAATTTTGGCTGAAGTTTTAAAATACTAGTTCTCCTCGTGATTGGACAGCAGTAAGCACCCTCTGTTGCATTTTGTTTTATTACTTAATACAAGGAAATTTTTAATATCTAAGCAATGTAAAACTGTTTATACCTTTCATCTTACTCTAGTCCTTCTACCTTCATCCTCTTTTCTACTCTTCCAAATTTCAAGGTATTTAATTTTGACACAAACTAAACTGTCTTTTATTGAATCCTCTGTTTATTGAGTGAAAGCTATAAAAAAAAAAAGAGAAGAAAATCTGTCTCACACAGATTTGCCAAAATAAAAGCCCACCCACTCAGGAAAATGGTGAGCCTTCTAACTAGCTACACTTCTTACCACTGAACTACAGAGTTGTAATTTCCTCTTCCTTTCAAGGAACCACCTATGCAAGGATGGGTCAACAGCCAAGCAAAAACTGTTATTTGAGGAGGGGAAAATCAGAGAACTAGTTCTTACCCATCATCACATCCTAGGAAGAACTGGCTGGCTCTTCCTGGAGGATGAATAAAGATAAGTACAGGTAGACTCTAAAATGGTAAGTAAATAACTGGCCTATTTAGTTTTTCCGGGACCAAACCAAAAAAGTATCACACTTCAGTTCTGAATGCTGCTGAAATATACCCTTAAATACTCTGCAGACCTCGATCAATGAGATGTACCATATATCTCCTTATTTATGGTACTTCTAAACTTTTGAAACAGTCTCTCTCAGTTCCTTCAAAATCTTCACATATCTTCTTGTCAAGACACAATGCAAATTCCACCTGCTCGACAAAAATCTCCATGAGCCTCCCAAATGAAAGACATTTTTCAGTACTCTGAAATCCCCTTGCATTTTAGCTGAGCCTTTGGAAGCATATTTATAGTTGTTTATATACTCACCTTATGTTTCTACTATAACGTAAGTTCCTGAGGATAAAATGAGGGTATCATTCATTTTTATATCCCCAAAGTGCACATCCCAGGGCCTTCTACAAGTCGGTATTCAGTCAATAACTGGTCAATACTTCAATCTTAGGCTCACATAAGGACCAGTTCCCAGGACTTCCCTGGTGGTCCAGTGGTTAAGACTCTGCCCTTCCAATGCAGGGGGTGTGCGTTCGATCCCTGGTCGGGGAACTAAGATCCCACATGCCCCACAGTGTGGCCAAAAAAAAAAAAAAAAAAGAACCAGTTCCTACTGAAAACTGTTTACACAACACCTAATTCAACATATCTGAGCAGGTTTTTTACATGACCATTTTATCTGTTGCTGTAAGATTACAAAAAATTAATTGTTTACATATTCCTATATCTTACTACTTTACTTCTACTTCTTATAAAACATTACCTTGCATATCTAGTAATTTAGGTTATTACTCATTGCTTGTCACTGATATATTTACAAGTTTTTAAATGTACATCAGTCAAATCATATACATATATTTTTGCACTCAAACAAGCATGAGTTTCATTAATCACTGTACAAACAAAATAGTACTTTCTCAACACCTATGAGGCCCATTCCCTTTCAGTGGCCACTGAGGTATCCACACTTAACCCCTACAAACACGAGTGATGGGGGAGGGGAAGAAGAGATATACCACCAGACACTGTACTTTGCTCCTCCTGTCTGAGGACTACTAAAAAGTTCAACATCAGTTTTTCTGTTTTTAATAATATAAGAAAAGGCCTATAAAATATGTTGACAGTGTAGGTTCCTCTCACATAGAATGATCTCCAGCACACTCTGTACAGACTGAATTGATAGGGGGATAGAATAAGCACCCTTCTAGACTCGGCCCTAGGTCCCGGGTGGGAGAAAGGGGGATATACAGAGGTCAAAATAACAATCCTCATCATCAGGTGCTTTGCAATCATTCTAAATTGCCAATAAAAACCAGTACACATGAAAAAACAGCAAGAAGGACTTCCCTGGAGGTCCAGTAGTTAAGACTTTGCCTTCTAATGCAGAGGGTGTGGGTTCAATCCCAGGTCGGGGAGCTAAGATCCCACATGCCTCACGGCCAAAAAAACCAAAACATAAAACAGAAACAATATTGTAACGAATTCAATAAAGACTTTAAAAATGGTCCACATCAAAAACAACTTAAAAAAGAAAAGAAAAAAGACCAGCAAGAAAACAATACAAAAATAATTCAGAGATAGGTTGTGTGACACAAAACTACAGGCGTTTGAAGCAGAGCAGTCTGTCTATATGATCACCATGACAAAAGCCACAAGGGCACAAAGCTGGGAATAAGCATGAGTATTATTGGCAACCTGGGAGGATGCAGCTGTACAAGGACATAAAAGTTCAACAAGTGATATGTTTATATTTTAAAAACAAAATGAAAATAGTGAATCATTGAGCTAGTGAACAGTCTGAGTAGAGAAATACAATCATGAGGTTAATGTTTCAATTCATCTTAGTAGGGATATGCGCCCTTGAGGGAGGAAGCTTATTGCCAGTATCTAGAAAAGTATCTAGCAAAAGTAGGTGCTCAATAAATGTTTTCCAATATAATGGCTGGATGTATGGATGGACAGATGAGAACATAAAGATTCTAAATCAGGGAGACCAATTAGGAGACAAATCAGATGTCTTAATTCGGGACTAAAAGTGGTTACAGGAAGAATGAAGAGAAGTGATGGATACAAGAGACAGATTTAAGTAAGTAGTAATAAGTCAGTGACAGAAAGGGAAGAGATATGGGAATAAGAAATAGAGATTGAGCAAAGATTTTTCAAAGTTTCAAGCCAAAGTGAATGGGAGAATGCAGGAATCTTTTCAAGGTAAAAATAAGATTACATTTAGGCCAATAGATTTTTGAAGTGAAGGCAGAGCTTCTAATTATTACAGTAATCACTTGGAGTTATGAGACCAGAATTTGAGCAAGAGAAAAGAACTAATGACTTAAGAGTCCCCCCAAAAATGTATTAGAATAGATAAAATCTAGCACCTTCATGAAAAATTCCCAGAGGAAAAATATCTTCCAAAACACATCATCATCGTCATCAACATAACAATAACTCTAATTTATTATCAGTATTATTATTAGAGCTGCTAACATTTACTGAGCCCTTACTATGTAGCATGCACCATAGTTATTTGCCTATATTATTGCACTTAGTCCTTACAACAACCCTAGGAGGTTGTTATGATTGCACCCATTTTCCAGAATAGGAACCTGGGGCACAGAGTGGTTAAGTAACCACATTTATTAAGTGCCAGAACCAGGACATAAATCGAAGTCTGATAAAAATACCTTTTTCTATACCAAGAGTGTCTAAGTTTCTACACCAGATATTCTCTAAGATCCTACTGGGGGAAAAATAACTCAACATTTCTATTTTTTTTAACTCTTAACCTATTAAGGTTTCTATTATTGTGAATTATTCACAATGTATGTAATGTATTAATACAGTACTGTATAAATTATAACTGAGCACTCATTTATGAGGGAGGAAGAGATGTTCTATTTCTTTTTCTAGTAAGAATGTGAGATCAAAACAGCCTAGAGATGTATATATATTTATATATATATATATATATTCTCTTTCCTGTCTACCTTTGTTTCCTACAAGAATTCAATGTCCACAGTTTTATCTTTTTTCTTTAAAAACAGACCATTTATATACCCAAAAGAAGGGTATCGGGCTTCCCTGGTGGCGCAGTGGTTGAGAGTCCGCCTGCCAATACAGGGGACACAGGTTTGTGCACCAGTCCGGGAAGATCCCACATGCCGCAGAGCGGCTGGGCCCGTGAGCCATGGCCGCTGAGCCTGCGCGTCCGGAGCCTGTGCTCCGCAACGGGAGAGACCACAACAGTGAGAGGCCCGCGTACCGCAAAAAAAAAAAAAAAAAATTAAAAGCAGGTCTCAAAGAGATATTTATATACCCATGCTCATAGCAGCATTATTCACAATAGCTAAAATGTGGAAGCAATCCAGTGTCCATTAATGGATGAATGGATAAACAAAATGTGGTATACACTTACAATGGAATATTATTCGGCTTTAAAAAGGAAGGAAATTCTGACATATGCCACAACATGGATGAAAGTTGAAGACATTATACTGAGTAAAATAAGCCAATCACAAAAAAGATAAATACTGCCTGATTCCATTTACACAAGGTACTCAGAGTAATCAAAACAACAGAGACAGAAAGCAGGATGGTGGTTGCCAGGGCTGGGGGAGAGGAAAATTGGGAGTCATAGTTTATTGGTTATAGAGTTTCAGTGTTACAAGATGACAAGAATTATGGAGATGGCTGGTGGTGATGGCTGTACAACATTATGAATGTATTTAATACCACTGAATTGTACACCTAAAATTGGTTACAATGGTAAATTTTATGTTATGTGTATTTATCACAATTAAAAAAATTGAGGGAAAAAAAACAGACCACATATGATCAGATGAGAGCTCACTTATTCATTCCAAAAATATTTATTAACTGCCTCTCTTGTGCCGAGCTCTGATGGTACATTCAATGATTTCTAAGAAATAATCCCTGGTTTTAAGGAGGTCTTTAAGGAAGTCAGTAATGTAAAAGCCAAACATATAAACAAATCATTATAAGTTAATACTCTAAGAACAATAATAGTGATAGTCAAGAGCTAGCACTTTCTATTAGGGACCTGCTATGTGTTAAGCACCTAGTTCTAAACACTTAGGTATTTTATCTGAATAACAGTATGAGAGAGACAGATTATTACCTGTACTTTACAGATAGTAAAACTGACTCAGGTAGGTTTAAAAACACACTCAAGACTACCCAGCTTAGAAGCAAGTGAACCCAGGCAGTTTGATTCCAGATCCCATGTGCCTAACCACTCTCCTCAGAGTGGTGGAAAGGGGATCTAAGGGAAATAGGACCACGCAGCCTACATACACTGCTCTGTTTGCTACATCTCCAGAACCCAAAACTAAACTCTCATTTTAACTGCTTATTGAAACAAATCACATCTTAAAAAGCAACACAACAACAATGGCCTAAAAATCAGGCCATACTTGTCAGACTTGTAATTCTAACAATGCACTGAAAAATGTATGTTGCACTCTGCAATACTAGAGTTCAGAAAAAACTACGTCACAATAGGCAACGAAACACTTTTGTTTAAACTGCTCCCTTGCTTAAATCACACTGAAATGGAGTTATAGAATACAATATGGAGAACAGTCTTAAACAAACCAGAAATCTGATTTTCAGAAGTTGCATATTTAAGAGTCAGTCACCATCTATTTTAAGCCAAATACCTGCTTCTGTGTGACTTCAAGGGCATTCTGGAGTAAACTATACAGATGGTAAAGTTTACCATTCAACAGTCTTCTAAAGTTTAATCTAAGTCTCTATGTACCTCCATCCACCCTGAATGACATTATAATAGAAATCAACAGTATATGAGAACCTGCTACGTCAAGCCAGCTGCTTCCAGTAAGGGTTTGTGAAAAGCGGCTCCAAAGAACAAACTTCACTGTCTCAAACATTCTGAGAACACAGTTGATCATTAAATATTTATTACCTGACTAGTAGGCAAATAAACATAGCAATTCCTATGGCTTTACTTAGATGCCACAGTGAGAAGTACAACAGAAACAAAAAAGACTACAACCAAAAGGTTTGTATTTTCCCATTACCACAGACTAGACTTTAGGCAATAACTTGTTTTGTACTAAATCTTTACCAGTCTTCCTCCAGGGCTTCCTTCAAGGATCAAGTATTCTCTTACACTGAATTGTGTCAAACATTAACCTTAACTTTAGTGTGGCCAAAACCATTTTCAAACCTGTCCAGATTGTTCTCAGAAGGCTATTGCTTCCTCATAAATTCACCTCGAAAGGCAAACAGAAGGTGAGCTCAAGTGAAAAGGGTCTCATGTAGAGACTCTGATTTGCTAACTCTAGCTTAGCATTTCTCATTAATAAAGTCAGACAAGCAAATAACATTAGGAGGAAAAGTTAGGCGAATTATTAAATTTAGTTAATTTTCCTTTTCCATGTAAATTCTTTAAGAATTAAGTTAAAATGTTGTAATCCTTTTTATCTTTAAAAAAAAGTCAGTTTAAGGCCAAATATCTTCTCCCCTTGTGAAAAATACAATGTTCAATGTGAGGATTCTACATATTTCCAAGGTTTTCTTTTTAAAAAGTCATTTGAGATAATATCTCAGAAGTAGAATGCATTATTGTTTGTCTTTAACAGAAAAAAAAAGTCAATGCTGCAGTAAACAGAACACAAACTCATGTGTTTCCCCAACTATGATGCTTAGGAATGCACCTTCCATTTAATGCCTGCTTAATTTTATTACAGAGTAAAAAATGCCAGAAAAGAACCATTTCCATAGTATAAGTGTACATCAGGAAACTGATCAAATAAGAATCATTTTAAAAGGCATATATCCAGTTTCAGAGAAGAAAGGACTTTTTGAAACTTTTTCAGCTTGGGCCCTATAGATCCTTGAAAATTCTTCCTCTCAGACTTCTGCAGATCACTACCGTAAAAATTTACAATAACGCCACGTTAAATACCACGTAAAAAAACAATGCCACATACTGCCTACTAGGGGAAATCTTCTCTCTGAAAAGAAAGGCTGAAAGAAAACACAATTATTGTTAAAAGTCTTTCCAGACCAACCCTAGCCAACTGATATTTCTGTATACTTGGAATCTAATTTTCACCGAATTTCAGAGATCAAAGGAACATTAATGATAAGGAAACAGAAGTTCAAATAAATTAAGTAACTTCACAAGAGTTTTGTGACTTGCTAAGTAACAGAGTTTAACAAAGACCCTTGTTTCCTGATGGGCAGACTGATGTTTCCGTAGTAGAATGCTGGGTCGTCATCTGGCAGGTTTGTGCAACATAAATTCTCTCTATAACCAAATTCTGAGCTTCTGGAGGATAGTGACTACATCATTTATTTCTTTTGAAGCTCCAAAGTGATTTTCCTGGTTCTGGGACCCCTAATAAAAAAGTCAACTATATACTACCAAAATAAAGATCGAAAGGAGTAAATAAATGTGTTTAGCACAAGATTTTAATAAAATGGCAAAATCCACTCCTCAAGATAAAAAACAAAACCCTACACCCATTTGTTTGTCTATTTCTATTTCCAGAAAAATTCAGAAGGAAGACATTTTTTCTTACTTTTTTGAATAAGTATGGCTTCTCTGACTAGCACTTTAAAAAATACACTTGATGAGGCTTCCCTGGTGGCACAGTGGTTGAGAGTCCGCCTGCTGATGCAGGGGACACAGGTTCGTGCCCCGGTCCGGGAAGATCCCACATGCCACGGAGCGCCTGGGCCCGTGAGTCATGGCCGCTGAGCCTGCGCGTCTGTAGCCTGTGCTCCGGCAACGGGAGAGGCCACAACAGTGAGAAGCCCGCGTACCGCAAAAAAAAAATACACTTGATGAAAGAGTAAGTGACTCCAGGAGAAGAGTTATCCATCAGGGACCACTTGTCAACAATTATCTGAACCACAATATTCGAAAAGAGAAATGGATCTGAACCAAAAAAGAAATAGTGGGTCTAACTATAATGGCAAGAGACTATTAAAGCAATTACACACTATTCACCTAATATTCAATTAGAAAACTGACTTCATTATTGGGCTAGAAGTCATCTGATAACACAGAAGATTAGAATAGAAGTGGTATCTATAAATTTCTTGATCCAAAGGGCTGTTGCTAAGGTCACGAGTATACGAAGCCTAATTTTGTTATGCCTTTATCCCATAGCCACTATGCCACTGGGCCTGGAAGTGAACGTGCTAGCCATTTACGATGTGTCCCTCTAGACCTTCACTATGCTCTTCTTTAACCTGCTCTGAGTTTGGCCAGCCAACCAGTATGAGCTTCATCAAAAGATTCCCTTGTCCTTGGACTTTCACATGGGTCCAGCCAGTAGGAAGCAGTGGCTAAAGATCAAAGGAAGAAAAGTGAAGTCAAGATATTTATTCTCCTTTCTCCCTGCCAGATCACATTGGTCAGTTGCTCCTCTCTACAAAAGGCCACAGCTCCTGTCAATCTATCTGCCCATTACAGCTACTCTGCTAGCTCTCTCCTTCTGCCCTGGGAACAGGTCTATAGGTAGTATTGGCTCCCTGCTGTTGCTAGTCCCTCCCCTCATACTGAACCATCCCTTGTTAACTTCTCTTACTTCTCCCCACACCTCTATAATTAGTCTCTTTACTAAACTTTTCAATTATCCCAATTGAGTATACTATATCTATATCCTGCTAGGACCCAGAATGATACTTTGGAATACAGGTACTTCCTGCCTCACACTGCCAGTCCCAAATCATTTTCATGGGGGCAGTGGGGGGAGGGGGTCACCTTCAGTTACTTGTGCTTATGTTGTCATATCCAAAAGGGCTTTGCCTAACCCAAGGTCACATATATTTATTCCTATATTTTCTTCTAAGAGCTTTATAGTTTTAGCTTGTACATTTTGGTCTATAATCCACTTTGAATTACATTTCAGAGTCTTATCTTTTTGCATATGGATATCCAATTGTCCCAGCACCATTTGTGGAAAAGACTACTGTTTCTTCATTGAATTGCACTGGCATTTTTGTTGAAAATCAACTTACCATAAAAGGTTCATTTCTGGACTTTCAATCCTGTTCCACTGATCTCCATGTCTAGCCTTACACCAGTACCACACTCTCTTGATTACTGTATCTTTTTTTTTTTTTTGCGGTACGCGGGTCTCTCACTGTTGTGGCCTCTCCCGTTGCAGAGCACAGGCTCCAGACGCGCAGGCTCAGCGGCCATAGCTCACGGGCCTAGCCGCTCTGTGGCATGTGGGATCTTCCCAGACCGGGGCACGAACCCGTGTCCCCTGCATCGGCAGGCGGACTCTCAACCACTGCGCCACCAGGGAAGCCCTGATTACTGTATCTTTATTGTTAGGTTTGAAACCAGGAAGTCTAAGTCCTCCAATTTTGGTCTTTTTATTCAAAATTTTGTTGACTATTCTGAGTCCTTCACATTTCCATATCAATTTTAGGATCAGCTTGTCAATTTCTGCAAAAAATATCTGTTGGGATTTTGATAGGGATTGCACCAAATCCATTTATCTGTTTATAGAGAAATGCCACCATAATATATTGATTCTTCCAATCCATGAAAATGGAATGTCTCCATATATCTTACAATTTTACTCAGCAATGTTTTGTAGTTTTCAGTGTATATCTTGCACTTCTGCTAAAAAATATTCTAAGTATTTATTCTTTTGATGCTATTGTAAATGGAATTTATTTCTTAATTTCCTTTTCAGACTGTACATTGTAGTACATAGAAATACAACTGATTTTTGAATACTGATTTTGTATATTGATCTTATATTCTGCAACCTTACTGAGCACATTAGTTATAAAAGTTTTTTGGTTTGGGGGCAGGGGGTGGTAGATTCCATAGGGTTTTCTACATATACAGTTATACCATCTGTGAATAAAGACAGTTTTACTTCTTCCTATCCAATCTGCATGCCTCTTATCTCTTTTTTTCTTGCCTGACTGCAATGGCTAAAACTTCTATTACAACATTGTATAAAACTGGTGAAAGCAGACATCATTGCCCCTTATTCCTGATCTTAGGAAGAAAGCATTAACATTTTCACCAGTAAGTATGTTGTTAGTTATAGGTTTTCTGTGAATCTCCTTAGTCAGGTTGAAGGACTTTCCTTCTATTCCTTATTTGTTGAGAATTTTTATTATGAATGGTATTGGATTTTGTAAAAATGTTTTTGTATGTTTGCTGATCATGTGGGTTTTGTCCTTTATTAATAAGGTGAATTATATTAATTAATGATTTTCAGATATTAAATCAACTTTGAATTCTTGGTATAAATCCCACTAGGTCATGTGGTATAATCCATTCCATATGTTGCAGGATTCAGTTTACTAAAATTTTGTTGAGGATTGGTAAATCTATATTCAAATAAGGAGTATCAATAGTTTTCTTTTCTTGTAATGTCTTCCTCTGGCTTCAGTATAAGGGTAATACTGGCTTCACAGGATGAGTTGCGAAGTACTCCTCTTCCTCTATTTTCCTGAAAGGTTGGTATTGTTTATTCTTTAAATGTTTGATATAGTTCACCAGAGAGATCATTTGGGCCTGAGCTTATCCTTGCAGAAAGATTTTTTATAACTCATTCAAGTGCTTTGCCTGATATAGATCTATTCAGATTTTCTCCATCTTCTTGAGTCTGTTTTCGTAATTATATCTTTCAAGGACTTCACCCATTTCATCCAAGTTGTCTAATTTGATGGCATAAAGTTGTCCATAGTATTTCATTATAATTCCTTTAATTTATGTAGGGTCAGTAGAGATGGCTCCTCTTTCATTCCTAATTTTGGTAATTTATATCTTTGGTCTTCTTTTATTAGCCAGTCTAACTAAAGTTTTATCTATGCTAATCATTTCAAAGAAAGAATTTCTGGTTTCACTGATTTTCTCTATTGTTTCTTAGTTTCCTATTTTATTGGTTTCCACTCTAATCTTCATTTCCATCCCTCTTCTTGTTTTATGTTTAATTTGTTCTTATTTTTCCCTCTATCTAGTCTCTTAAGGTAGAAGCTGAACTTACTGATTTGTAATCTCTTTTCCAGTTTACGCATTTCTCGTTGATTTCTTAATGTTAAGGTACTCTAGGTCTTGGTCTTTGGACCTCTTGTTTCTATCTACACTCACTCTCTTAATGATTGTCTGGTCCATGGCTTTAAATGAATTCCGTATACTGACAGCTCTCAGACTAGACCTCTTCCAAATTTCAGGGTCATATGTCCACCTGCCTCTTACCTTAGATATTAAATAAACATCTCTAATTTAACAGGCTCCAAACTGAACTCCTACTCCAGCCCCTTACCAAACTTGCTCCTCGTCAGTCTTCCACATCTCTGTTAATGGCAACTCCACCCTTACCATTGCTTAGGCCATACTCCAGGGTCATCTTTTTTTTTTTTTTTTTTTTTTTGCGGTACGCGGGCCTCTCACTGTTGTGGCCTCTCCCGTTGCGGAGCACAGGCTCCGGACGCGCAGGCTCAGCGGCCATGGCTCACGGGCCCAGCCGCTCCGCGGCATGTGGGATCCTCCCGGACCAGGGCACGAACCCGTGTCCTGTGCATCGGCAGGCGGACTCTCAACCACTGCACCACCAGGGAAGCCCCAAGGGTCATCTTTTAACTCTATCCCTGACTCACTGTTTCTCTTAGACCTCAGACCCAAGCCATCAGGAAATCCTGTTAGCTCTACCTACAAAGAATATCCACCAAATCACTCCACTACCTCCACTGCAATTACACTACTCCACGCCACCATACTCTCGCCTAGATTATACCTTATGACTTGTCTCTCTACTTCCACTCTTGACCACTGCCCCCTGCCACATCTATTCTCAAAAAAGCAGCCAAAGAGACGCTGTAAAAATGTAAGTTGAACCACCTCACCCCTCCTCCTAAAATCTGCAGACTCAAACTTCCTCTCTCTATCAGAATGAAGTCAACACACTTTCAACGGCCTGCAAGATCTGGCCTCCCAGTACCTGCCTGATCTCATCTCCCACAACTGTCACTCTTGCTTACTGTGCCACAGCCACACTGCTACTTGAACACAGGGCATTCTCCACCTAAGAGCCTCTCCATTGGCTACCCTACTTCCTGGAATACTTTTTCTCCAACAACTGCATGGCTCATCCTTTCTCACTCTCAAGTCTTTGCTCAACTATCATCTTCTCTATTAGACTGACTCTGGCCATGTCCCTTTAAATGACACTTACCACCATTACTAGCATTCCCAATGTTCATCACCCTGACCACTTTTTCCCTATAGCATTTAACACCTTCAAATATTATGTATATTATTCTTAATATGTTGATTATTTATTATATATCTCCTTCAATAGAATGTAAGACCTCTTAGGGCAGGAATAATTGTCTGTTTTATTCATGGTTGTATCCCAAGGGACTAGGTATACGTATGGCATATAATAGGTGTTATTAAATATTTGTTGAATGAATAAATAAATTTAAAAAGCAGAACTTATCCACTGGCCATTATCAAATTAAACGTTATTCATGCCTGAAAAGCTGAATTTATTTACTCCTCCATTCATTCAACAAATATTGAGCTCCTTCTCTTTGCCAGGCACGGCGGCAGACAATAGGGATATTCAAAACAGACATGTCCTGTTGACATGGAGCTTGTTTACCAACCTTCTGTTTCTCTTCATAGCATGTTAAAAAAATGGTATAATTCCTGTAATAATAAGTGTTATAAAGACAATACAATGCATAAGTAAATGTGTTAATGATTAGGAACAGAGAGCCAGGAGTCTTCCTTCAACTAGAATAGACAGTAAAGCCCACTATGAGGAGATATCATTCGAAGTAAAACCAGGATAAGGAAAAGCCATTCATCCAGAATTCTGTGGGGAGAAATATTCCAGAGAGACAAAAAGCATAAAGCTTCAAAGAGGAGATGGAAGGGCTTCCCTGGTGGCGCAGTGGTTGAGAGTCTGTCTGCCGAGGCAGGGGACACGGGTTCATGCCCCGGTCCGGGAAGATCCCACGTGCCGCGGAGCAGCTGGGCCCGTGAGCCACGGCCGCTGAGCCTGCGCGTCCGGAGCCTGTGCTCCGCAACGGGATAGGCCACAACACTGAGAGGGCCGCGTACCGCAAAAAAAAAAAAAAAAAAGAGGAGATGGAGTTTGGTGAATTCAAGAAAAAAAAAAGCCAATATGACCTGAAGGTGGTAGAAGAGGGATAGATAAGGTGGGAGGGCATCCTGCCTCCACTGCGGAGGCCCTAAACCCACCCTAACATTTTTAGCAATTTAGACGCATCCTAGAATGTTATTTTTATATCACCTTCTCTCTCCTGTGCTCCCTCTCCTACTTTTTTCCCTCTAGGGAAAATGCCAATGGCACTGAGTGCGAGTGTCACTGAGTCGAAATTTGAGAAGCTTATTCCTTAGCAGACTTGGTAGTTCTGTGCAAATCAGAAAAAGTTGTGCTTTCCTCACAACACTTTCTGTCATCTATTAGAAAAATATGTAATAAATAAGCGTATCTGCAATTCACTCATAGTTGTGCATGTGCAGTGCAACATGCACAGCAGCATGTAGGGCCCTGGTTGCAGAGACAGAGGAGGGTAGCTCTTTGCAAATCCAACTGGTTCCATTTTTCCTCTAATTCAAATACTGAGTGCTGTGGATGTTAAATATACATGTAGCTTTTCATACACTGCAATTATTACTATTCGGCATTAACTACAGTTGGCTACAGATTCTGTTAGCTTTATCCTCATGCGAAAAGGAATGAGTCTGAGTATTTCTGAGATGCAGATTCAAGGTGCTGTAAGCATGAACGTACTTCTGTAAAAATGGCAAAAGCCTTGACTATATCAGCAAGTGTCAGAAGTACTGATCATCAGACAGTCTAACAGAAGAGCTACATATTAGGGTAATCTTCCCTATCTTTAGGAAAAGTTTTTGCCTACATTATTTCATGTGACTCCTGGGTTATTTTAATTTAGTAGTTTACTGTTTTGTTTTGTTTTTTAATAAGATAAAGGATATTTTGATGGAGTAACAGATTCTTAAAAACGATTTTCAAGTTTAATCCCAAAGGAGGCCATTCTTTTCATCACCTAGGCTTCCGGTTCCTAATTTATGAAAAGGAAAAGTGTGTGTCTTCATGAAAAATAATCTGTGATACTGTGTTCTTTCTAGATGAATGGTATGCGTATGTCACATTGATGTAATTAAAATTAATGAGCAACTAATAATATCCATAAAGGATATCGCTCCCGAGAGAATGCGTCCAGTGATAAAGGAGTGCCACCTAATGTTCAGTGTGGACTTCAACATATCCAGGCCACACAGCCATGTGACAAACACCACCCCTCAGTTGGAGCCCTGAAATTATATATTAAATCATGGTAATTTTGCAGAGGCCCCAATTGAGTATCAAAATAAGAATTATGACTTCTTGAAGAAAATTTGTATCACTCATATGCTCTAGAAATTGATTTTTCAAAAGGAAGTAAACAGTCTTTACTTTTCTCTATAGCTACAAAAAAAAAAAAAAGAACAAGCAGAAATTTACTCCTAAAATATTTTTTAAAATTTAAACACCTTGGTCTCAACTGCAGTAGACTAGAAAGAGCCCAGACTTCCAGGTTCAAATCAGGGCCCTCCCACTCAACAGCAGTATAACCTTGGGTCTTTCAAACCTGAGACTGTTTCCTTACATGAAAAGAACTTAATTTACAGTAGGCATAAAATAAATGATAGATATTAGTTATTAAAAAAGTAGGTCTCCCATTATGATTTATAAGCTAATAAGTTAACTTAGTTTTTAATAGATCCCCTTCCAGTCATCAGGGCTTTAAGAAATGTTTTATTGAAAAGACAACACATGCCAGGTCAACAATTTCATCCCTCTCTAATCCCTTGCATAAAAAAAGGACCTAATCTCAGTTCTTTTCTGATCTTTCCCCCAACCAGTCCCAAGTAAGTTTAAAGCATTTTTTTTAGCCACTGAAGAAATTATCAGGTTCAAACAGCAACTCTGATGAAAGAAGAATAACATGCACTGAATTCTCTTCACTTGCTTTCTAACATCTAACACATTACATAGCAGGGTTTTAAACAATTTAAAACAATAATTTTTAAAATCCAGTTAAACTATTTCAAGAATATCTTCCCCATGACATTTAAAAAAAAGGAAGGGAGTAATCTGATGTATGTGTGTGTATGTGTATGTGTGTATATGTGTGTGTGTGTGTGTGTGTGTAAAAGAATCTTTTATTTTTAACCCTTGGATTAATATCATCAAATTTTATTAATTTAACTTTGCAATTCTCAAAAATTAAGTCTCTTTTGAGCCTAATCTTCCCTTTAATATTACAGATTTATTGTTTGTATAAGTGACAATTTAGCTGTAACAGATAAGAACAGTTTCATGACAGCTCAGTGTATTAATTAGGAAGGTCTTTTAAGCACACAGTTACTGAGGGCCTCCATGGGCCAGGCCTGGGAATGCAAAGGAGCATAATATTGGGTTGGCCAAAAAGTTTGTCCAGGTTTTTCCGTAACATCTTACAAAAATCCCGAATGAACTTTTTGGCCAACCCAACAAATAAATCCTGCTCTCCAGGAGCTCACTCTCCTCGGCACATTACGCAGTCCTCACTCTGAGAGCCAGAAGGCAGATTACAGAGATAAATTCTCAATGCATGTCTTTGAAAGCAGATGGAGCCCCTTCTCCACCAGCACTGCATTCCCAGGAGACTAAGCCTTCGGGAAGGGGCAGAGGGGATCGTGGAGACCGTAGGAAGAATAGGCAGGGCCAGAGACGTCGCTACTTCCTTCTCTCTCCTGGCCTTGGAGGTTTCTCTCTTTTCTCTCCTGGATTTTAGATGTCTGTCCCTCTCCCTCTCTCTTGGTCCTGGATTTCTTTCTCTCCCTCTCTACCTCTAAACTTTGGACAGCTTTCTTTCCTAGGGAGATAAAAGGATATTTAAGAAAATAGAGAATGCAAAGGAAAATAAGACAAACAGTGTAAAAGAGGATCATAAAACAGAACTGAAGTTGGTTCTTACTGATATGGTATTGACTAAATAAAGTTTTTAATTCCTTCCCTTATTTAAGAAATTAGTACTACAGCAGTATGGAGTCAGTCACATCTACATACAGCGATGCACACCGCATCTAGACATGAGCACAGTGTGGCAGCAAGAACATCTCACTGAGGGAGAAGACATGTGGGCCTCTGAGTACTTCCCAACCTAGCTTCCTCATCTATAAAATTTGGGGATAAGACTAGATTGGTGGCTCACAAACATTTTCTTTTTTTTTTTTTTTTTTTTTTGCGGTACACGGGCCTCTCACTGTTGTGGCCTCTCCCGTTGCAGAGCACAGGCTCCGGACGACGCGCAGGCTCGGCGTCCATAGCTCACGGGCCCAGCGGCATGTGGGATCTTCCCGGACAGGGGCACGAACCCGTGTCCCCTGCATCGGCAGGCGGACCCTCAACCACTGCGCCACCAGGGAAGCCCCACATTTTCCTTTTTTTTTTTCACCAGAACCTACAATAAGAACTACAATTTCCACTAGAACCAATACACACACATACACCCTCCACAATGGAAAAAAAAGTTCCATGAAACAATTCTTATCCTAGAATGTGCAATGTACTAATATTTTACACTGTTTTTAAAAGCTAGTTGCTATTCACAATTTAGAGTTCATAATCCACCAATGGGTCCCAACATCAGTTTCAGAAACACTGGTCTTACAAAAATCCAAAGTCTCCTTCAGCTCGAAGAGCTTATGATTTCATACCACATAGGGCTGATATGATCTGGCCTCAGGCTACCTCTCAAGCACATTTCTGCCACTCTCTCCCTCACTCTTCTCTGCTCCAACCTTACTGGCCTTCTTGCTGGTCCCTGGACAGAGCAAGCAGGCTCCCACCTCAGAATCTTTGCCCTTGCTATTCCCTCTGCCTGGACTACTCCACTGCTAGGGTTGTTAAGGCTCTCTACAGTATCACTTCATTCAGCTTTCTGCTCATATGTCAGCAATCTAGAGAGGTTTCCCTGACCATCCAATAAATACCACCTCCTTCTACTTTCTTCAATCTCTTCTCCCATAATCTAACTTTTCCATAGCACTTATCAATAATTAACACTATATTACATGTTTGTTTATTGTGTGACTTCCCACCCCCAGAAATTTTAGCTCCATAAGGGTAGGACTTTGTCAGTCATTGCTGTATATCCTGGATGCCTAGAACAGTGCCTGGTATATAATAGGAACTTAAAAATAATTGTTGAATGAATGAATGAATCTAGAGTTCCCTCTCAGAATACAACAGCCTACTGTTTGAGACTTAGAATTTTAGATTTTCTCTGGTGGTAAACAGCCCTTGATCAAAAACAGTTCTCCACTCCTGGTCTTTACCAAAGGGACTAGCAGGGAAATTCAGTGGAAAGTTAACTTCCCTTCTTTTCAACTACCTTTTCAGAGCATGATTATTCTTCTTTGAATGTCCGTGCTTCTCTGCTCTCTACTGATTTTGATATTCCTCCTCACATGCAATTCCTATCTCTAAAGGACATTATGAATTAGTTCAGAATCTTAAATGCCTTAAAAAATGGAAAATATTATGTAAATATCAGGCACTATCATTATTAAACCTGCAGCTGTGCAATGCTTCTGTCAGGTGCTAAAATGAAAAAAGAAAGTGAAGAAGGGGAGGCGAACCAGAGTAACTGGAGGTGCTACTTTAGGTTGAGTGGGCTAGGAAGGCCTCTCCCACGAGGTGTCATGTAAGCATCGGAAAAAGTGAAGAAGCATTTCAGGCAAATGGAATAGTAACTGTGGCTGAAGTCCATGTAATTCTGGGGGAAAAAAAGATGTAAACTTTTAAAGATGTATATCTCGAAAGGTTAAACCAAAAAGAATCTGCTTTAAAATCATATTAATATGCACACCTCAAGTACTTCCCAATAGTCACCAGATGTGTGTGTCTTGTGCCCACCTACAACTCACCCAAAGGGACATCTGGGTCAATAGGCAAAAATGTTCAAAAGAAAGAGAAAAAACAAAACAAAACATTTGTTAAGTAGGCTGAAGCTTGAACAATGAACCACAGTGACACTTTCCTACTGTTTCCAAATGCCTTCTAGTAAATTTAAGGAATCGATGTTGACATTAGCATGCTAAGTTTAATTTGGGATTTATATATATTCAAAGTTGAAGAAAATGTGAAACTCAGTGAGTGAAAAATAACACAGAAAAAGGTGTAAAGTTAACTAATCTTGTTTTTAATTAACACTCCTACATAGTGATTAGTCTCTCCTCTCTGTTCCTACATTCAGCAGGTCTCTATCTTAACACCTGTCAATAACAACAGTAGTAGCAACAGCTAACATTTATTGGATGCTTACAATGTATAAAGCATTAAGCTAAGCACTTTATCTCTTTTAATCATAACAATATTCCTATGAGGGAGTTAGTATTATTATCATGTTCATTTTACAAATGAGGAAATTGAATTTCTCTAAGTTAGTAGTACAATGTTACAATATATCATGTTTATCTCTTCCCTGCCTTCCCTCTTCCCCCAAGATTGTGAGCTCCTTAAAAGAAAGATCTAGTCTTATTCATCTTTGTATCTCAGATTTATGGCATGTAGCAGGAACCCAACAGTAGGGCAGAAGGATGAGTACAAGAGGCTCTGCCCCACTTCTTAGTATTTCAATTTTGCTTCTAAAAATGTTCTAGTGATGCATGCCTCGACCTATGTGTGTACTGAGAGTCAAGATAAATTCTCAAGGCCATTACTAGATTTTAAATGGAAATTCTGGGGGAAAGTGAGCATATTATTATAGGATTCATTCTCCCTTTGGAGATAAAATTTTTAATTATTTAATTATGAAAAATACTCAAATACCTAAGATATACAAATATTCGCCTTTCAGAGATTTGGGCAGATATAGTAAAATTCAAAAAACTACTTAAAAGAGCAAGATGGTTTAACATAAATGATAGACCTGTACCTGCCACTAGATGGAGGGATTTTCCATTTTTCCAAAGCCCTATTTCTGAGCCTCTGTAGCAAGAAACAGATTAGGCCTAAAAAGGGCTCCTTTATATTTTCACAATCAAATTATTGAATAATAAAATTTCAAGACTACCAGTAATAAAAGCAAATAAAACTTAGCTCCCAGCTAATCCACTTAAGCTTGGCAGAAATTCATGGATCTCAAGATCTAATACTTACTAAACACATATCAGACATGCTTAGCTGTCTCCTCCCAAAAGGACATGAGAGTTATTGAAACTGGTCGCAAGAACTATTCCTGCCATCTCCCATCCCCTCCCTTTTCCCTGACCTTTTACTGCTTCCTTAGGAAAATGAATCTCTAATAGAAATTGAGGAAGATGGTATTTAATATACTGATATAAAAGTAAATTTTTAAATATCCACAAAATTGGACAGTAACACCACTAACCTCAAATATTTACTTCTGAAACTTGTTTTAGATTTTTTTTTTTTTTTTTTTTTTTTTTTTTTTTTGCGGTATGCAGGCCTCTCACTGCTGTGGCCTCTCCCGTTGCGGAGCACAGGCTCCGGACTCGCAGGCTCAGCAGCCATGGCTCACGAGCCCAGCCGCTCCGCGGCATGTGGGATCTTCCCGGACCGGGGCACGAACCCGTGTCCCCTGCATCGGCAGGCAGACTCTCAACCACTGCGCCACGAGGGAAGCCCTTGTTTTAGATTTTAATCACCTTCCATTCTCTCCAACCATCTTCTCATTAGATAGTAGTTTGGTTAATATGAAAATAATAAATTTCATATGTATAGTACATTACAGTTTATAAATTATTTTCACATACATTACCTCATTTGATCGTCACAAAATATGAACAGAAATTATCATTCTGATTTTATGGATGAGAAAACAAGCCCAGAAAGATTACATGTCACACAGTAAATAAGTGCTGAAACCAATACTACAATAAGGATTGAAAATTTTCGATTTCTAGCTCTAGACCAGTTCCTTTGTACTACAATCAGCTGCTGCTTCAAAACAGACAAGAGAGGACTGGATAATCTGTCTTTGAATAATAGTTTAGAAAAGGTTACTCCTATCTTCATCAGTATATACAGTCAATAAATTTTGAATTGTAACAGTTTATGAAAGATGTGAAATAATTAGAGAAATATTTTACATAAGTATTAACAGCATTTTTCATCTATAGAAAATTAGTGATTTATAATCTTTCTCTCTCAATATACTGGGTAAAGAAAGTGAAAGAGTTCGAATCCATTGTTACATGTATGTATTAAATGTATAGAAATATCAGGTTAGAGATTAGGAGACACAGGCACCATGGCACACTGCTAGTAGTGTACAAACGGGTAAAACTTTCTGGAGGTAATTTGGCAGTGCATATCAAAAAGATTTAAAAATGCACATGGCCTCTCACCCAGTTATTCTATTTCTAATTTATTCTAAGAAAATAATTATGATGTGAGTAAAAATGTGTCTGCAAAAAATACGTTTATTATGGTGTTAAAAGACCAAATTAATAAATAGATTGGTTAAACCAGATTAAATGAAGGAATATACGTAGTTCTTAAAACTGATCTGGAAAAATGTATAAGACATATTAAGTGAAAAAAAATTTGTAAACAATGTATGCAATAGGATCACATTTTAAAAGAGATATATACATCTGTGTGTGTGTATATATATATATATATATACACACACACACGTGTGTGTGTGACTGAGATAATATTCTAAAATATTAATACTGATTGTATATAGTGAGTGATATTACAGATGCATTCAATTATATTTTTGCACTTAGCTATTTTCAAATCTCTAAAAATGACTACATCTCTACAACAGAGTAAGTTAAATATTATATATATAAATGAAGTATATATTTTATATGTTTTGATACATTATGTATTACCTGTATTTTATATATTACATAAATATATAAAATGCATATAGCATATATATGTTTAACTTGTACCAGAACTATGGAAAACAAAGAATGAAATTCAAATTTACATATGTCAGAAAACCCTGGAGCCATTATGCATATCTACAGAAATACATTTTAAAGAATAAAGCAACATGAAGAATGAATAGCACATAGGATGAGTCAGGAGAGATAACAATAACAACTTAATTAGACAAAGTGCCTGGCATCAGAAAATAAACTTGAATTGGGCAGTACATTTTAATAGCAACAATTT
Source organism: Globicephala melas (assembly GCF_963455315.2). NCBI lineage: Eukaryota > Metazoa > Chordata > Mammalia > Artiodactyla > Delphinidae > Globicephala > Globicephala melas. Next base: position 59,549,853 of record NC_083314.1, on the reverse strand, counting down.
CTCACATCTACTTAATAGAAAGTCTTAAAATACCAACTTTTGGAAGTGAAGTAGCTTAGACAGTTTTTGCAGGAAAATGAATATAAGGTTCATAGGAAATGTTGGAGATACTTCTGGAGAACAAGGGACTTCAATCTTATGCTATAGACCTATTAAGAAAGGTATCAGGTGAAATCACAGCAGAACACATAATATCCCTAATAACCATGTAGAAACTATGATGCATACCCACCTGGAACGGGGGGCTCTGCCTGACGCATCTTACAGAAGATATTATGGAAACAAAAGGTCCAGTAAAGGGCAATTAAATTATGAAAAGGCAATTATAAGGGGAGAAATTAGTCTCTGATCTTCAAATATAAGAGCAGGACAAAAAAAACCTTTCTTTCCAAAGTTTACAAGATCATAAATGTTACAGATGAAAATAGGCACTGAACAACCAAACTAATATGGCTAACATTTAAATAAGTCCAGATCCAAGGAAAATAAAATATTTTGATGGAATAGGAAAAATGTATGAGATACATTATCCTATTGCATTTAGAATGAAACCCCAAATCCTTCCCTTCCTGCCTTTTGTGACAACATGGATGCAACTTGAGGGCATTATACTAAGTGAAATAAATCAGACAGAGAAAGACAAATACTGTATGATATCACTAATATGTGGAATCTAAAAAGCCAGACTTATAGAAACAGAGAGTAGAATGGTGAGTACCAGGAGCTGGGGGAAGGGGGAAATGGGGAGGTATTGGTCAAAGGATACAAACATCCAGTTAGAAGATGAATAAGTTCTGGGGATCTAATGTATATAGCACGGTCATTATAGTTAACAATGCTGTATTACATACTTGAAGTTGCTAAAAGAATATTTTTTTTTCTTCCAAAAGGATATTAGCATGTTTAATAGCATTCTCTTATTACATTTCATTATTCATGGCCAGTCCTTGAATCAGGGGCTGGTCAATGTACAATGTAAACAGAAGGATACAATAGTGGCAACATTTTTTAATTCAATTTTTTGTTCTACAGGTAATACTGGAATTCACTTCACTTGATAAAAAAATAAAACCACTGCAGTTCAGACTCAAATTCCCTTTGATCAGCTCCCCAAATCCAAAACTCTCCCCTAAACACAGAGGTGACCACTGTTACCAGCTTGTCTATATATTTGCCTAATATTTCCATAGAGAATACATAGTACTATCACGTGGGTTTGTATTTTGCTGGGTTTTTTTTTTTTTTACATACATTGGAAACTACAAATATTCTGCAACCAATTCTGCAACTAAATTCACTAAAAAAATTCTTATCTAAGTTGGTACATATAGATCTATAACAATCTCCTTAAATGCTACATAATATTCCCAGCATGGACACACCATGGTTTACTTAGCCATCTCCCTATTGATAGACATTTAGGTAGTCTCCCATTACAAACAGCCCCTGTCAAAGGCTGGAGACTTCAATCTGGTCCGCCTGGTCCTATGTCCCTACCCCTTGCAAACAAGATTTATCATTCACACTGTGTTAAGTACACAAAATAGCAAAAGTGTCCTTAGGAACATTTTATAACAAATTTATAGTAAATTTTTTTGTCAAAATCCTAGTTCCCACTAAAATGATTTCTTTTTTTTTCTGTTTGTTTTTGGCTTTTTTAAAATATACAATTGACAAATATAACATTGTATTACTTTCAGGTGCACAACGTAATGATTTAGTATTAGTATATATTGCAAAATGATCACCACAATAAGTCTAAATAACACCCATCACCATACATGGTTACAAAATTTCTTCTTATGAGAACTGTTAAGGTCTACTCACATAGTGACTTTCAAATATGCAATAGAGCATTATTAACTATTGTCACCATGCTGTCCATTATATTCCCATGACATTTATTTTATAACCAGAAGTTTATACCTTTTGACCACCTTCATCCCTTTCACTGACCCCTCCACCACTCTGCCTCTGGCAACCACCAATCTGTTCGAAGAGAGTAGATCTTAAATGTTCGCATCACAAAAAAGAAACGGTGGGCTTCCTTGGTGGCACAGTGGTTGAGAGTCCGCCTGCTGATGCAGGGGATACAGGTTCGTGCCCTGGTCCGGGAAGATCCCACATGCCGCGGAGCGGCTGGGCCCGTGAGCCATGGCTGCTGAGCCTGCGCGTCCGGAGCCTGTGCTCCGCAACGGGAGAAGCCACAACAGTGAGAGGCCCGCGTATCCCCCCCACAAAAAAAAGAAGAAACGGTAATTATCTAAGAGATGGAGGCAATCATTTTGTAATAGATAAGTGCATCAAATTAACACATTGTACATCTTAAACTTACACAGTGTTATGTCAATTATACCTCAATAAATCTAGGGGAAAAAAAGAAAAGATGGGGGACAAAAAGGCAGAAAAAAGACAGGAAATAAGATAAAGAGCTACAAAAGACAGGAAAAAAGATAAAGAGGAAAATTAAGCATTATATTAACCAGTTGCTATGGAGTTTTGCAAATACAACTGCTAAAGAAGAATATAACAAGCTCTAGACTGCATTCGTAATAAAATATATAGGGGAAAATGTTTTAAGTTTCAGGTTTTTATTTTAGGCTCTATACTTTCTGATTCAGTTGTAGTAAATAAAATCCTGCCTAGCTTTCAAACTTTAGTTCCTCCAAGTTAGCAGTTCAAGTAACATAAGGAATTCTGGATGGCAAAGAAGCACGTGGCAAGACAGTTAGCCTATTTAGAAAAAACTTTATAAAGTTGAAAACTGAAAAACAATTCATGGAATGAAATCCTGTTCTTTATTCAGCAATCATGAAACTCTCTTTGAAGGCTGTTTTAAAACACCAACTTTGAGACATTTATTTAGTCTAATTCTTGTGGAACACAGTTGATCATCTTTAAAGACCTTATACTAGCAGTTCATATTGGGTAACAGTATTCAAATCAATGCTCTATTTTAGAAGATATATAACATTCATATCTCTTTATTAATCAGAAGAGTCTTGGAATTATCTCTATTCTCTGTACGCACAAAAGTAAATAAATTGATGACTCTATTATATTCTTTATCTTAAACAGCATGCATGTGAGACATCCTTAACTACGGTTGCCTATCTCTGCTTCACAAGATACAGGTGATGCTGGAATTTGAAGCCAGAACCCAATTCTGTTGCTAGAAGCTAGAGCTGTAACAAACCAGATGCAGATAATTTAATTGCAATGACCAGCAGAGCAAACAAACTCCATCCTCAGCTGCTTATGGAGACCATCAGCTTTGATAGAGTACAGATGCCCATGGCCAGACTGAACACGGAGAAAGGACATCCATTTCTCTCTTTTTCTAAAGGCCTACTCTTTCTCATAAAGGACCGACAGCAACTAACATAAGAGAAAGATTTGGATGCAGAAAGAAATTTGAAAATTCAACTCTAGTCGATTGTAGGCTTTCATTAAATTCAGAGTTTATCCTGACACACAATAAGATTGTCACTAGGTCAAAGGAGGAAGAAGAAATCTGCATGCCTTGAGATCTCAACTATTTTGCCATTTAAAGTGTGTCTTGTTCAAAGTACATTTTACCTTGAACTTTGTGGATCACGAGTCACAGTAAGAAATATATTCTGCGTCATAACCCAGTACACATAACATACATACAATTTAAAACAAAAGTTTCATGAAAGCGACCCTTACTATAGGCAATATGGTAATGTCTATTTCATGTGTCTTCTTTTTTAATGCTGGCTACATACCACAAACTAATTTCATGACCGAATAATGGGTCACAACTATAGTTTCAAAAACACTGCTGTAGTATATACACGTGGTGTGCCCTTTACCTACCTCTCTACTGGAATCTCACACTCCGCCATACTCCCCCCACTGCTGTCGCCCACACACCACCTCATAACCTATCAATAATAGCAATTTTTTTTTTCACATTAAACCATAAGATCAGTGCCTGCAATACTCAAAGCTCTTTTGATCTTTTTGCTAGTGCTGCCTAGAACCCTTCCCTCAGATCATCGCACTTTATCACTCAGACTTCAAGACAAAAGTCTCTTCCTCAGAAGAGCCTTCATTGACCACGCAATTTCTCAAAGAGCCACCACACACAACTCGAGCCAGGACAGAGGGTGCGAGGAGGAGTTCACTGCTCTTAGGGTTGTTGGGGGGTCTGAATGACAGGCACCAAAAAACAGTATTTCACAAATATCTGAGTGCCTAACATGATATAAGCAACAGCAGTGAACAAAAGAAAGACCCATTCCTCTAACAGTTCACAGTTTAGCAAGTGTGACAAATCTATGAGCAAATAATTTCGACTGAATATGGTAAGTACAAGTTTGAGGGGCCTCTGCGGTAACCAGGTAGAGATGTCCAGGAAGCAACTAGGCCTTAACAGGTCTGAGATGAAACTGAAATTTAAGAATGAATGCTTAGGCATTAGTAGAACTCGTGTGTGTGGATGAAATCAACCAAGGAAAACGTAGAGACTGAGAAGTGAAATTATTAAAGAGTGAGTCCCAGAAAATGACATTTTAAAAACAGGCAAAGCCAGTGGAAAAAAAGAGGGAATGAATAACCATGAGCTTCAGCTGTAAGAGAGGCTAAATAAAATAAATTTTGAGAAGAAATTACTGGATTTGGCACTTAAAAGGCCGTTGGAAATTTAAGCAAGAACAACTTCATGAAGCCATTAGAGAGGAATTCAGACAACAGACTGTTGAGGACGTAAGTGACCGAGCAGAATTTGATACAAATGGAAGCACTATGCTTTCCAGAAGTTTACTGATAGATTGATGGGAGGACTGGATAAACACAGGAAGGGGAAGGGCTTTTGTTTTATTTCATTTTCTTAAGATGTATGACTTGAACACTGAGAAGGAAATGGAGAGGAAGAGGCTGAAAGCACAGGAAAGAAGAACTATAACCTGAAGCAAAAGTCTTGTAAGGAATGGAAGGGAATAAGATTTAGGGCAAAGATGGAAGCATTATCCTTCAACACCTGTTTCTATCAACTAGAAACACAAGACCGAATGATGGGTAAAAAATATAGATCAATATATAGGTTGGGGCATGAGGTTAAAGAAAGTGACTGTTAGACTCTGTCATCTGCTTAGAATGGAGGGGAAGGGACAGGGTTTGTAAAGTGAAGGTGTGGAAAGGGCTCGGAAGGAAAAGGGCAGCAGAAGATTGGAGTAATAAAATGGATTGCTGAGTAGTACTGGAGAAGGGGTGGTGGGTGGGTCTCTGTTAAGTTCATAGCTATACTCATCTGACAATAGTCATCTCTCTATCTTCCAGTTCTTTACCTGTAAGTGTTTAAAATATTTGGTAATTAAGTGAATTAACTAGAACCCTGGTGTTTTCAAACACGTGACTGAATTATCTACAGGCTTTTTCAAAATGCAAATACGGAGCCCCATTCCTATTTATTCAGAATTTCTGGGGGTGAGGCTCTAGCAAGTGAATTTTCCAGAAGTGATCTTGAGGGGCATTCCTGTTAAAAAGCACAGACCTAGAAGGTAATCAACTGGCTAGAAGAGAGCTAATGCAAAATACAGCTATTACTATATGGCCCTTAGACAGGGTGTGGGACAGTACTCGGCCACTCAAGAAAGCAAAGATTTCAGGAACTAGGGAGGTTCGGATCAGTAATGAGAACGTTATACACACACCACAACATACTATTAAATGAAGGGCGTTAAGGTGAAGCTGGGAGCTTGAAAAACAAAAATGCAATGATGAAAAATGAAAACATTTTAAATGTTCGAAATAATCTCTCACCTCAGACTAATAGACTCAGTGTCTTACCCCTAAACTTCCTGTCACATTACTCTCGAGGCTTAGCAGTACCAAAGTGGAATTCAGAGTGCTACAAGAAATAGGGCAAGAGGAAATTGCAGGGACTGCTCCTGGAAAGGGAGAAAGAGATAACGGCGTGAAGGCAGATGGGACGCGGACGCCTCTCAGTGCCCAGACAACCAAGGACCTGGGACGCGGAGTAAAGAAGACCCCGGAGCCGTTCTGGCCTCGCCTGGCACTCACCATCACCTCAGGATCTCAGCACAAGGAAACAGGTATGGTTGCGACAGGAAGTATACAACACCAACACCAACGCCGGGTTACTCTGGCAACGGAGCTCCACCTACTGCCGTACTTTGCCTGGGCCGCCCTGCCCGCCCCTTCGTCCCTATTGGCTAAAAGTAAACTCAGCTCCGCCCACCCAACCGACAGGCCCGCCCTTTCACTCCGTCGCCTGGGGCGACGGAACACCGCCTACCTCGTGCCAGCATCATCATTTCCGTTTGGCCGACAGATAACTCGGAAGTTCAAACTAATACGCGGCTAGGGTCCAAATAGTCTACATTTTATTTTTTGATAAGGGTTCATCCAGTTTTCACTTACTGAAGTCTTACAGAAGATGTTCTGTGTTACTTGAGTTTAAACGCACCACAGAGTGTGTTTACCTTTTTCTTTTGGAAAAGTATTCCGGAAACGAAACCCTGAGTAATCGGAAGTGATTATTTGTGAACCAGAAGCTTGATGTCACCAAGGCCTGGGCGGATTGGCTTCCGAGTGCAAGAGTTGTGTGTGGAGAAGTTAGCCCAGTGAGATCTAGACGAAGAACCTGTAAAGTGAGGCCCCCTGCAATAGGAAGAGTAAGAGTCTGAGAGGTAAGTCCAAAAACGGACTTGTGTAACTAAGAGGGCGTTTTGGAACGGGATGGCGGTCTGAGTTGAAGTTTGGTGTTCAATCGCTTTGTAAGGAAAGGTTGCCTGTTGTTCCAGGAAGGCTTGTTCAGACAGGCACGGAACTTGGGATTCGACTTCTGGGGACCGCAGAGGTTGACAGGCTTGTCGCTTCCATCCTGCCGCCTTCATACCTGTTACCCACTCCAGACCCATCCTTCACCCCCTTCCCTTGGTGTTTGCCGGCCGACATTGGCTGTGCTCGTACATTTCGCTGCGCTCGTACATTTCGCTGCGCATCTTCCGAGGGCTCACTGCTCTTTCGAAGGGTCTTTGGAGACCTGTTTTCAGAACAATAGGAGGAGGGTTTGTGACGTTTGAGGAAGGTAGTCGTGGGAGACACTATGCCAAGTTATATCGAGTACCCGAGTGATCATTTTTGTGGTGAAACCAGTTGTCATCCAGTGTCCAGTTCATTATACTCATAATCACTGCATTAGTATCACCTTCCTTCTCACGTTCTCCACTGAATCTTAGTCTATACTGTAAGGCCATGCATACACTTCTGAAAGCATATGCTATGCCATTTTAATTTTATTACCAAGAAGTGCAAATTATCATGAATTTTTTGTCGCTTGTTAAACATCTGAACAGAAGCTCCTCTCTGATATATATAGTGAACAAAATAGCGTCAATAATGTCTACTGAGAACATAACTACTTTAATTACTTTTAAATTCCTGGCGTCATATCAGTGATACAAAAGCCCCTACAGTAATTATAGTACTCTTTCTGAGCTAAATTTAAGGACACACATCTGATAATTTAGAATATACTGGTGGTAATTTAGAGTATACACTGAAACAGAAATTTGAAAATAAACCACCCCTAATTTTTTTGAGACATTTGGGAACCATAACAATATCACCTTCTGAAAAAGGGCTATAAGGGGCACCTCCTAAATGCAGCCTTATTAAATGCAGAAGGAGAATATCACGGTATATAAATTACGAGGACTTAGTGAATGTGTTTATATGGTATTGTTTTAATTCTTTCATTTTATACATTTTTAGGTTTTTTAGTAGAAGTCTTGGGGTACATTTTTATTGGTGAAAAAAATGACTACTCTTGAAAGTTTAGAAACCAAAGGTAAGTGTTCTTCTTTTGCTGATAATTGTTTTTAAAACATGAAATTTATGGTGATAGGACGAAGGACTGTTTGAGCCAGGTAACCAAACCCCATAGAGCCCTTGGGAATCATTTGTATTTCATATCTCTTCATGTTTGTTTTTTAATGCAGTGTTTACATTTCAGTACTACAGATATACAGGTGAATAGTAACATTATTTGGTTGTATTTATTAGATGACTGCTACTGTTAAACAGTAGTGTAAACGCAAATTTTTATAGCTGTGTTCTCTGTCCACTAGAAGATTAAGATTTAAATAGTAAGAATGTACAGTTTTAAAGATTTGGGTAGATGGACAAACAACTATTAGGTATAAAAGACCTTTTTCTTATTGCATTGGTTTGTTAGGGCTGCTGTAACAAAGTATCATAAACTGGTGGCTTAAACAACAGAAATTTATTGTCTCATGGTTTTAGAGTCTAGTAGTCCAAGATCAAGGTGTTGGCAGAGCCATGCTCCCTCTGCAGGCACTAGGGAAGGATCTGTTCAAGGCCTCTCGCCTAGTTTCTGGTGGTTTGCTGGCAATTTTTAGTATTCCTTGGCTTGTAGACACATCACAGCGATCTCTGCCTTTTTGTTCACATGGCATTCTCCCTGTGCATGTATGTCTGTGTGTCCAAATTTCTCCTTTTTATAAGGACATTAATCATATCGGATTAGGGTGCACACTACTCCAGTATGATCTCATCTTAACTAATTACATCTGCAATGACTTTATTTCCAAATGAGGTCACATTCTGAGGTATGGGTGGGACACAGTTCAACTCAGAACATTTGCTAACTACAGTAGTTACTTTTAGTCCTGCCTTGCTTGTCCTTTGTATAACATTTCATACTATTGATCATGCCCACTTTTTGAACTACTTTCTTTCCTTGATTTCCATGACTTTACTCTTATTTTCCATCTACTCTATGGCCCTTCACTGTCCAATGCAGTAGCCACATGTGGCTATTTGAGCTTAAATTAGTATTTTTAAAAATTAAAAATCCAGGGCTTCCCTGGTGGCGCAGTGGTTGAGAGTCTGCCTGCCGACGCAGGGGACACGGGTTCGTGCCCTGGTCTGGGAGGATCCCACATGCGGCGGAGCGGCTGGGCCCGTGAACCATGGCTGCTGAGCCTGCGCAGACTGCGCGTCCGGAGCCTGTGCTCCGCGACGGGAGAGGCCACAACAGTGAGAGGCCCACGTACCGAAAAAAAAAAATTAAAAATCCAGTTTCTCAGTCACATTAGCCACATTGAAGTGCTCAATAGCCAATGTGGCTGGTGGGTATTGCATTAGAAAGTGCAGATATAGAACATTTCTATAATTGTAGAAAGTTCTGTTGGACACCACTGCTCCAGTTATAGTTTCTTTTTAATTCTCCTCTTCTTCTGGTTTATCTTTTAAATATTAATGTTTTTCAGCCCTCCTTCTCTTCTACTCTCACAGCTTTAGTAATTATAAGGATGGCTTCCAAATCTATCTATAGCTCAGATCTCTTGCCTTGTGATTCAGACCCTTGTAGCTTACTGTCTACTGATTATCTTCACTTAGACATAGATAACAGTCTTAGCATGTCCCAAAGTGAGCTCCTCTTGATTCAGGTTATTCTTGGGTAGAGTGAGTTGTGGAGGTTGGAGCTGTCAGTGAGAGATGGGAAACTATTTTCTAGAAGCCAGTTTTGCAGCAAGCAGATCTCCAAAAGCAAACTCTTTAAAGGGGGTTTAAATGTGTTTAGACAGCGAAGATCATGCCAATAAATATTTAATTGAATTTAATTCAGCTGAGTGCAAGAGCATTTCAGGTCACCAGAGGCTTTTTATATTATTAGAATAAGCAAACCAGAAACTGAAATGAAAGTAATAAGCTGGGGATTAATGGGAAATAAGAGCAATTAAATCATAACTACTATGAAAGCAGTTAGCATGGTACCTGGCAAAAAGCGAAAAACTAAATACGACATTATCATTAGTAATTAGAAGTTAGTTATTGCAAGGCCTCTGTGAAATTATTTATTTGTTGTTACTTGTTTGTACTGAGGATTAGAGTTATAAAGCACTTTCACATACATTACTTCATTTGATCTTAATTTTACAGTGAGGTAGGTAGTTCAGCTGTTAGTCTTAATCCTTCGTTTAATATCATTTTAGCTGTTAGTGAAGAACAGTTACTTGTATCACATGGCCTGAGAAAAGGTGCACATTTGTCAGTTGCCTGCATTTCCTGTAACTGCCTCAGAAAAGAAGCAAGATTGGCTTATAGGGACAGAACAACTTCTCAGCAGACATTTGAGCAATGCTGTCATCATGAGAGGGATGTGTCCTTGCTGCTAAGGTTTTTTGAAAGGGAAACATGCAATAAATAGGAACAATTAGAAAATTAGAATTTGAATCCAAAACCTTTTGGGGAAGCAAGGTTGAAATTAAAAGTAAAGGGATTAAAGTCAGACAGTTTAGTGAAAATAGACCAAATAGGAAGGTCTGAGATGTTCAAATATTTATAATTCCATAAAATAGTCTAACTTTTAACTCTAAGTCTGTGGAACAATAGTTATTAGGTGAAAAAGGATTCCATGGACAGATAAATTAGAGAAATGCTGGATTAAGGGAGAGATTATACTACAGGACCCTTCAGAGCCTTTAATATACTAATGTACACTGTGCAGCTCCAAAGAGATATATGTGGTATGCAGCACTGCCCACACTTATTTGACCTGGAAGCTCTTCTATTTGCGGGGCCTGTGACAAAAGGAACGTTTGGATTCCACGTCAGTAAACGTGGGCCTGCCTTAAGTCCACTGCCTAAAGCATATTTTTCTAATTTAGTGGTAAGTAAACTTCATTGGGTGATACTGGTGACATATAAAAGAATATTAATTTAAAATTACCAAGTGATGATCCCTAATTTTACTGTTTTATAACTGAATCTGCATACGATCTGAAAAGTTTGTCAGATTATGAGTTAGTAATTAATGATTTCGTGTAGAGGAAAAAATTGAGTAGTTTTTAAATGAGTTAGTTATTGGATGTTAAAAGGAAATGTTCTAGGTGGTGTGTTAATGTTAACATTGATGAACTTCCATAAGCACTTACTCACCTTTCTGCACCAAGCACCATTTCATTAAGCTGATGATACCAAGATTAGGAGGCAGTCCCCGCCCTGAGGAGATCTCAACAGTTTAGGAAGGAAACAAATTTTGAAACACTCTTCTATTTGCATTATTCTGAAAGCAATGTAGGATGGGGGGGGGAGGTAAGGTTACGTGGTTTGCCCAAGGTCACACAATGTGTGGCAGTGGAGACTGAAGTTTTTGACTCAGAGTCTAGTCTAGTTTTATTATACCATCCTGCTGACTCTGAGTATCTGTCTCCATAGATTTACAGTTTTATCAAAAAAGGAGAAATGTTTGTTTCATTACAGACTATAAAATAATGTTCTTTTTGCCTCAGTATTCTAGAGCAAGGGTTGGCAAATTATGGCTCTTGGGCCTGCTGAGAATATTTGCAGGCAGTCTGATAATAGGGAACACGAGCTTTGAATCCCACTTAAGCCAGGTGTTATCCCAAGTAAAAAATAACTCTATTCTTTTCATTATTAAACCTATATTACCCAAAAAAACTTCCCTCAATAATTATAATTTGAATTTCATCTTTAAAATTTTGTTTTTTTTCTTCATATATAAATGCCTATATATCAGTAGTATCCTTAATTTTGCCTTATGGTCCACAGAGCCTAAAATGTTATCTGACCCTTTATGGGAAAAGTTTGCCAACCCCTACTGAACAGTATTATTTGTTCTCTTGCTACATTTCACCAATTTGGGGGAAAGGCAGTGAGAATGAGCCATAAACCTTAGATATGTTTTAATTCTTTGATAAGTGATCACAGGTGGAAGTTAATGTTGATGAGTAATTGAAGAATTGTTTTGTTGTTTCCCTTCAAAGAATGGGAAGGGATTGATGTTTTGCTTTACTTAAACATTACTCATAATTACAGAGCTGGTACCATAGATCACTGTCATCCCACTTGACTGAAGGTAATTGCTCATGAATGTGCCCTGGATTGGGCCTAGTGCATATGTAATAAAGGTTTCTCTGTGGGTCACAGAAAAAATAGAATTATGAAAGTAAGTTACTGGGCAAGAAAATGTAAAGCCCTGACTCCCCCTTGCCTCCTTGCCCGTGCACAGTAGCTAGAAGCACACTTGTTACAAAGAGGGAGCTGCCCTGTGAGATATGGTACAGCTTTGGGACTCACAAGTGCTTGAGTAAGTAGAACAGTTTAAATAAAGGAAGTGTAAATTGAGTTTGAACCAAATTGATTGAATTTCTTGATTGGAATTTTATGACAATTTTGTTTGAAAAGAGATTTCTGTTCAATACCCATTGTTTCTTTGCCTTTTAAATTTAGCATTAACCATTTTGTGATTTGCTCTTGAATCTCCATTACCTAAAATTCCAACTCAAAAATGTTACGACTTGCCTAGAAATCGTATTTAATCTTAACAGATGTCACACCTGCTTCTTATTTCTTCAGCTTCAGTGGGCCTGAATGGCATAGCTCTAGTGTGTCTTTTTGTTGTGTTTTTTTAATTGTGAATCTGTAGTTAATTCATGACTCTACGTTACTTCTTAAATGCCAGGATGTCTTAGTGACAAAATTAAATTTGTACAAGATAGAGTTAGACAAACTTGAAACCATATTTTAAAAGCATGGGAATAGGCCTTTATTTTTAAAACAGTTCAGTGGGAATTCTCCTTCTCCATGCTGATGTGCTACAGCATGAACTAAGTACCAAACCCTTTATTTCACTTTCGGAAGTATTCCTTTGTTCATCTTTTTGAAAGTAGAGTCATTCCTAAAGCTCAGGGTATGTCTTAGTTAACATTTAATATAGAAATGACAAAATATTTTATTTTAATATAAAACGCTTTGTTAAATAGAACACCTTAATTATACCTCAGATGTCTTTCTACCTCCTGTGTAACATAACTCAGGATTCCCAGTACATTACTACATACTTAGGAAAAAGTCCCCAAAAATCTGATAAATGAAAAAATAGTCCTAAAGTCTGACGATTGCATTAGCTCATGGATATGGAGCATGCAAAAAATAAAACTAAATAAAGACATAAGTAATAGATCTACTGATACGTCAGTAGAGTTATTTTGTGAGGCAGTTTGACAATGCAGATCTTCACCTGGCACATTAATTCTATTCTTGGGAGTTTATTCAAAAGAAATAATTCAGAATTTGAAAAAAAAACCTGTAGGCATAAAAATATTCACTAAAGCATTTTTATAATAAATAATTGGAGTCTAAACATCCAGCAATAAAATAGTAATTAATTAAATAGTGCTATATTAACTTGAAGGAATAATGTAGTCATAAAATGAAAATGTGAAGACTAGCAAAACAGAAAAATATATTAAGCTTATAAAGTTAATTATGAGTATAAGTATATAAAAATATTGAAGAAATTTGAAGTAATGAAAAGTTATTTTAGAATGATTAGAATATACGTAATTTTTTCTTCTTAATATCTTTTAATAATGTAATGTTTTAAAAAATAGTAATAGAAACCAGAAGATATGTGACTGTGTATGATGATAATCTGTTCTACTCTGTAGTTTCTGTATCTATATAACTAAGTTTGGAAGAAGAAGAAAAATAAGCTTATTAAAAAGTAGAAACCTGGGAGGGATGGATTGCGAGTTTGGGATTAGCAGATGCAGACTATTATATATCAAATGGATAAACAACAAGGACCTACTGTATAGCACAGGGAACTATATTCAATATCCTGTAATAAACCATAATGGAAAAATATATGAAAAAGAATGTATACATACATATAACTGAATCACTTTGCTGTAAGCAAGAAATTAACACAACATTGTAAATGTATATTCAAATCATATGAATATATGATTTGGCTAGATAGTAATGAATTCACCAAAGACTGATCAATAGTCCATGATTGTTCAATTAACATTTTTGTAGAAATCAAATTTCTGTAGAAATATGTTTCTACCACTTATTGCACACTTATTATATATTACCCAGTAACACATGTTATCTTTTTACATGTATGTCCTGTCTTCTCACGTTTAGATAGTAAGTTTCTTAAGCATAGAGGTCCCCACTACCTCATACAATGTCTGGCCAATATTAGGCACCAAGCAGCATGTTTGTTGCCTGTAAAACTCAAAAGTTTATCATCACCATTGTTATATGTGCTTATCCTTTTCCCCTCCTCTTGCTTCCATTTATTTATTGTTTATCAGATAGAGAGTTCTGGGTACAAGGCACTTTACTAAGAATATAGTGGTAAATGAGTGACACATAGTCCCTACCCTCATGGAACTTATATCCTAGTGGAAGGCACAAATAGTATAAACTAATTACACTGAAAAAAATGTTTACCATTTTGATAAATGGTAAACAGAGAAAGGCAGGGTCTTTGCTCTAGGGGCGTGTAAACAAAGAACCTAGCCTAATCATGGAAGATTAGAGAAAGGCTTCCCTTTGGAAAGGTTGAACTGAGATTTGAAGGATGAGTAGGGGAGAAGAAGTTAGGAAGAAGATTCCAAGAAGAAATGTCTGCAGAGGAAGAGGAAGGCATTTGCTCCTATTGAGACACTAAAAGAAAGCAAGTAACACTGGAACTTAGGATCTGAGGGAGTGAATGGCATAAATTGAGACCCAGGAGATAGGCAGGGGGCCAGATCACCAAGGGCCGTATAGGCCATGGTAAGGATCTTGGTCTTTATTCTGAGAGTGACAGGAAGCCATTCAAGGGTTTGATGCAGATCAGATCTGCATTTTTTTAAGTTCACTATAACTGTTATATAAATTCTGTGGGCTTTTGCAACCTGACAGATAGGGCTATTAGCAGAGGCAGTAAGTTCAAGGTTGATGAGGCAATAGTTTTGTTTGTGGAAGGCCTCCCAGACCAATTAACAGCTTAGCTCTGGAGTCATATTCGGACTCAAATCCCAGTTTGACACTGATGATTTGGACAAACTATTTAACCTTTCACAGCCTCTGTTTCTGTCTACAAAATGGGTACTATTGTGCTTACCCCATGAAACTTGTAAAAATTAAATGATATTGATGCATCTGAAGGACTTAGAACTATGTCCTTGGCACATAGTAAATTGAATAAAAGCTAATTATTACCATTCCTAGGTTTTGGCCTCCATTTTCTCAGATGTATGCCGGACTTGTAAAATGGCAAGGAATCTAACTTGTAGCTCATAGGGATGTTACTGAATATACTAATTCAAGAACTCCATGCAGGTTAGGTATCATCTCAGCCATTTCCTCAAGGTTGCAACATTTCCCATTCTAGCAGATCCTCCATTCTTTCTAAGCTCTAAACCACTTATTTTCTTGAATCAATTAGTGAAATTAGCCCTTTCTTGGAGAAAGATGACTCAGTGAAACTTCTTACACTGCTTAATTTGAGTTAAGGTAAAATAGGAGAAAAGAAACAAAATTTTTGTTATTTGACTGGAGCAATGGTAGTATAGTGGTGAGCATAGCTGCCTTCCAAAGGTTATCTAAACTAAGGACGGCTAGCCAGGTTTGGCTTATATGCGGGGAGATTTTTTTTTTTTTTTTTTTTGGCTGCATTGGGTCTTCATTGCTGCACACGGGCTTACTCTAGTTGTGGTGAGCAGACTTCTCATTGCGGTGGCTTCTCGTTGCGGAGCACGGGCTCTAGGCATGTGGACTTCAGTAGTTGTGGCATGTGGGCTCAGTAGTTGTGGCTCACGGGCTTAGTTGCTCCGCAGCATGTGGGATCTTCCCGGACCTGGGATCAAACCCATATCCCCTGCATTGGCAGGCAGATTCTTAACCACTGCGCCACCAGGGAAGTCCCAGACGGGAGATTATTTTAATTGAGCAAATTAGTAAATGTGTGCAGCAATGTATTAAGTTACAGAGGAAAGGAATGGGAGCTACCATTTACTGAATGTCTGCAATTCTGTGCAAGACACTTCTGACACTTAAAGGGGCAGTGTGTGCAGTGGTTAAGGCCTCAGTCTTTGGGACCAGGCTGCCCAGAATTGCATTCTGCATCTTCTACTTACTGTGTGGTATGACTTTGGGCAAGTTCTTGAACCTCTTTGTGCCTTACTTTCTTCATCTATAAAATAGAGCTAATTATATTTACCTCAAAGGGTTACTGTAAGGATAAATGAGTTATGTGTAAAGTATTTAGAGTAGTGTTTGGCACATGGTAAATCTTTTATAAATGTTTATTTGTTACTTAACCATTTTCTCATTTAAGACATAAGGTAACCCTAGATGTATTGTTAAATTCTTTTCATGGAGGCTGAAACTGAAGCTCAGATAATTGCAGGATTTTGTCCAGGATTGTACAGGTAGCAGTGGTGGAAATGGGACTCAAAACCAGATCTGGCTGATCCCAGAGTTCATGTCATTTCTATAATACCATGCTCCTTCCACTTGTTTAGGGCATGATGCCTGGCCGTAGTGTGCTTATCAGACTTATTGGGAAAGTGAGATTTAGCATATAACAAAACCCATAAATGATAATTATGGTTCATGATTAAGATTCAAACTGAATGTTTGAGATGGTAAGTAGCATAGGCATTCAGAGAGTAGACTAGAACAGTTGGGAAAATTTAACGCAGAGTAGAGTTTAAGCTGACTTCTTAAAGGGATAAGTGAGAATCACAGTAAGTGTCGAAAGAAGCCATTTAAGAGAATAAGAAATAGCAGAAACAAAGGTCTAGGAGAGAGAGTATTAAGGAATCTGGTTGGATAACTTGTGAAGCATTCTTTGCTAAGAGTTCACAAAAACAGGTCAATCTATTTTGAGGTAGACACTTTCAAATACGTATATACATAGCTTATTTTATTTTTATATTTAATATTATTGAGTGTCTACAACGTGCCAGGCATTTGATCTTATTACATTGTTTCGTACCACAACCCTGTAGCATAGTTGTTACTATCTCCATTTTGCAGATTAGGAAATAGAGATTCATGGAGGGTTACATTATTTACTTAGGATTATACTAGGAAGTAGAAGTTGAAGCCAAATACCTTGATTCCAAATCTCTTGCAGTTTCTACCAAGAGAGAAACCATTTACTTAAGGAAAGTTTGAACCTGTAAGACTTTGTTCATCTTTTGTTGACACATGATTGTTTTGAAAATTTTTACTCTAAATGTTTTCCCTTTTTTTCAGTACCAGGAATTCTGAATGTAGGGTAAAGCATGTCTTAGCATTTTCCTGGCATTTCTTTTCAGTAAGTAGTTTATGTTTCGTTTTCCCTTCTATAGTCATCCTTACTTCATCCCCAATTCGAGGAGCGGGAGATGGAATGGAAACTGAGGAACCACCTAAATCTATTGAAGTTACTCCTGGAATCCAACCTATAAAGCATCACGTCCTTCCAAGTCCACGAAAGAAAGCAGTTCCGTCAGAGAGCCCAGGCGTTCTTCAGCTAGGGAAGATTCTCGCTGAAAAAGCAGTGGAAGTCGAAGCTGTAAGAATATTAGTTCCCAAAGCCGCTATAACCCATGATATCCCCAACAAAAATGCAAAGGTTAAGTCTCTGGGACATCACAAAGGAGAATTCCTTGGCCAGCCAGAGGGAGTTGAAGAACCCAGAAAGGAACTATCCGAGGTAAAGAATATATTGGAAAAGCTCAAGAACTCTGAAAGGAGGTTACTACAGGATAAAGAAGGTCTTTCAAACCAGCTCAGAGTACAGTCCGAGGTAAGAACAGCCTTAATAGGTTTAATGAGTACCTCTCTTTATACCTGGGTCTTCTGAGCCTGCATGTTAGAAAACAATACTTCCTCTTGCAATGTCATTATAACTTGTCATTTATCTAAAAAACTTCCTCTTAAATTTCTCATTCTCTTTAGTGCCTCTAATAGAAGTAGTTTATGTTGGGAACTTATCCTCTAAACATGGTTGAAGTATGAGGTACTTTGGACAATGTGAGGTACTTTGGACAGGACCACCTACAAGTTGTAAAGGAGGTTACAGTTATGAACTTGCAAACCAGAGATTGACTAAGTAAGACTAGCTAATAATCCTTGCTTTAAGAATCCATAAATTCCAAGTATTTTTTTCTATGTATAGATAATACTTAGAATAAAGAGAATGGTGGTATAAGTATCAGTGTCTTCATTGTAAATGGAAAATTATCTATAGTGCTTGATTCACTTTCTTTAATCTTTACATCTTAGTAATGGCCTTACCAGCCCCAGTTTGCCTCTCTGTTAGATTATACATCTTTTTGCTAGATGTTAGTCTTTGTGGCACCATGGTTAGTGGTTGTCATTCAAATATGTTTCTAATATATTTAATAATATATTTTTAAATAACTGATTTCAAATTACAAAACTAGTACATATTTATTTGTAAACATTTTAGAAAATACAGAAAAAATAATGAAAATAGTGCTACCTATATTATACCATCTGGCTATAAATGCATAATTATACATACTGAGTATATTTTTGCCTTGTAACTCACTTTTTTTAGTTGTCTTTTAGTTGTTAATACAGGATATTCTATTAAAATATCATTATTAATAGCAACAGTGTTCTTCAATGACTGCACCATATACCAATACCTTTTATTGGACATTTATGTTTTAATTTTTTGCATTTTTGATAACAATGTGAAGAACATGCTTATAGACATGTGAATTGCTTTTTTGCTTAAATTCTTAAAAATAAAAATCCTAAGGCACAAAGAAATCAATTTTTAAATGTTGGAAAAGATTTATAAAACACTCGGTCATATCTTTTAGCAAAATTTATTGGTTCACTTTTCTAATTTTTTGCCTTTAAGTGTTGACTGGAGGCAGTTTGTAATTTTTATGATAATGATTTGTACTCTTATAATAAGAGGCTCAGATTATAACCACATGGACTATAGATTAATAGAGATATAGACATGGTTATATACATTATGAAACTTAAATATTTAATATCACTTTTTGATACACACTTTTAGTAATGGAGGTCCAAACTACATGAAACAGTTTCTCTTTTGTTCATTTTGCTACATTAAAGTCACTGGCATCACTTTGAGCTTGTTGTATTGGTCATGATTTCCTCCAGGTCAATCGTGAGTTAAAAAAGCTGCTGGTGGCTTCTGTTGGGGATGATCTTCAATATCACTTTGAACGTCTAGCCCGTGAGAAAAATCAGCTTATTTTAGAAAACGAAGCCCTAGGTCGAAACACAGCTCAGCTTTCCGAACAGTTAGAACGGATGTCCATACAGTGTGATGTGTGGCGAAGTAAATTCCTTGCAAGCAGGTATTTTCTATTTTAAAGAGTATTTCATTTCCTAGCTTTTGCTCTATCGGACTTTTGACCCCTAATGCAAGAAAATAGATTGTAGTGTGAAAATTTCTGATTCAAATTGTCAGAGTACCTCGTGTATTATTTAAGATGTGGACTCTTCCTCCTCTGGATGGTCATACAGTCTCCGTAAATGGAAAAGTGGTATCAAAAGGCACCTCCCTCATTCCAGAATTCTGAGTTACTCTTCTATAGTAGAAATCACTCCTACTACAATGTTTAAGATCAAAACAAAACTGTAAACTCAGTCAATTAATAAATATGTAAATTTTTTAAAAGACTATTTTTCCCCACCTTCTATCTGGAGAACTCAAATATCATTGCCACTCCGTACATCATATTTTGTCTCTCGTGCTCTGTTCTTATAGCTCATTTTACTACATAATAGAGCTTCCCAACCTTTTTCTCACCATGCACAAACAGAAAATGATAACATCTGTATGACATACTGTATAGCCTACTGGATGAGGCTACTCTCCAGTAGAGGTGAGAACCCCAGGCCCCTAGAACCACCAGGCCCATGGTAGTTGGGAAGCTCTCTTATATATTATGATTGTCTATTTATCCCCTCCTTCCAACTTTGAGTTACTGGAGAAAGGATCTGGGTGTTATCCATCTAACACACATCTATTTCTAATTGTACTATTATAGGATCTATTTGGAGAAATGAATTTACTGTTTATTGACTATTTACTGTTTATTGACTTAGAATGAATATTAATTAATTCTCATTGAACAGCTTAAGAAGCAAATCATGCATATATTTTACAGATTACTGTAATAACTTTTTTTTAACATTCTGATCGATGCTGATAGTAACACGTTAAGGGCAATAATAATTAAACCAAACTTTATTGATATTTTAGTTGATTTAATCTTTTAATGTCAGAATTGTTTTCATTTTAAGGAATTCAGTGGTTACTATGGTCTGAGACTTTAGTTTTAAGATTTTCAGCTGAATAAAAATACTTTAAAATTTTGCTTCATTTCCATCAATAGAGAATTGGTTAAATACATTTTGGTACATCCAATCAGAAGAAAACATTAAGCTGTTTTTTTTTAAAAAAGGGAATGAGTTAGCTCTATGTGTGCTAATATGAAAAAAAATCACCAAGATAAATTATTAGGTGAAAAAAAGCAAACTATAGAAAAGTTTGTATTAAATAATCCCTTTTTTGTAAATAATATGAATATAGTTATTTTTACACATAATTTTTTGTTGATATACACATAAATTATTTTTTTCTAGAAAAATATGTTGGTTACTTTATTGATCACTGACTATAAAAGAAGGATGGGGATGCTGGTCTGGAAGAAGGACTTAGTTTTGCTTTTTTATAAATCTTTCTATATTTAATATTTTTCTAAGGACAAAGAAGTAATTGATGGCAGAAAAATAACTCATTTTTTTCTCTTAAATTTTCCATATTTAAAAAACATTTAAATAATGTTATTTTTTTCCAAAACTTGATTAATCTAGAATAAGACTAAAGTACAAGTTCCAAAGTCACTATATAGGAAAGTTAAAAAACTGTTTCCTTTGTCATTTTGTAAACAGATATTTTAATTGAGTCCCTTTAATAAGTTCTAAGCTCATAAAGATTTTAAATGTTTTTTAGTGAAGATTTAAAAACTGAGAAGTAATTTGACAATATTAAATCTTTTTTGTAAGTTTTTAAAAATGACAGTCACAAAGGTAGTATATTAACTTCTTAACACTGTCAGAGAATTTATATGTAAGACTTTAATCTTTTCCAGGGTTATGGCAGATGAGTTAACCAACTCCAGAGCGGTTTTACAGCGTCAAAACCGTGATGCACAGAGTGCTATACAAGATCTCCTGAGTGAACGGGAACAGTTTCGTCAGGAAATGATAACTACACAGAAGTATGGCACTTGTTTACATTCTGAACTCTTCTCCTTTCTCCTGCAATTTTTGTTATTGAGATAGTTCTTTAGTATTTCTACATTTAATAACTTATTGAGCATATATGTTTTAAAACAGATGCCCAGGGGAGGGAGAAAGACTGAAAAAACAGAAGACATGCTTCTTTTATTCTTAATTGGGGAGAGAATTAGTTATATCTATAATAGAAGAAATCTCTGGATTTAAAAGTAATTTTTGGTTATAGTTATAGCAGTTTTGTATGGTTTTTGGTAGAAGCCAAAAAGCATACCAGTCTTTCCTTTGGAAGGAGATCTTTTTTTTTTTTTTTTTTTTGCGGTACGCGGGCCTGTCACTGTTGTGGCCCCTCCCGTTGCGGAGCACAGGCTCTGGATGCGCAGGCTCAGCGGCCATGGCTCACAGGCCTAGCCACTCCGTGGCATGTGGGATCCTCCCGGACCAGGGCACGAACCCGTGTCCCCTGCATCGGCAGGCAGACTCTCAACCACTGCGCCACCAGGGAAGCCCGGAAGGAGATCTTTTTGAGGATTGTTCTACAGTATTAGAGCTTACTTTCATGTCTATATGCACCAGAACTGTCAAAATTGATAGTCGTCCTTAAATGTACTTTATACTTTTATGTAGTTGATTTCTTACAAATCAAATAAGTAAAGGTCAAGAGAAAATCATAGGGGAAATTAGAATGAAAACACAATATATCAAAATATCAGATTTTGTGGGAGGCAACTAAAGCAGTGTTTAGAGGGAAATTTATAATTTTAAATGCTTATTGTAGAAACGAAAAAAGGTCTCGTCAATAATCTAAGCTTCCTTCTTAAGAAACACAAAGAGCAAATTAAGCAGAAGGAAGAAAAGGATGAGAGCAGAAATAAATGAAATAGAAAGCCAAACACTGGTTCTTTGAAAAGATAAGTTTACAAAACCTCTAGGCAGTATAATCAGGAAAAAAATAGATACAAGTGACTAGTATCAGGGATGAGGAGAGGGGTACACTACAGATTCTGTAGACATAGGAAAGATAATAAGGGGATGTTATGAACAACACTATGCTAATCAATTCAACAACTTAAATGGACGATCTCTTTAAAAGACCCAAACCACCAGAGTACCCAAGAACAGATAACCTGAATAGCCCTAACCTATTAAAGCAATTTACTTTGTAGTCAAAAACTTTCTAGTAAAGGAAACCCCAGGCCTATATGGATCCATTGGTGAATACTAACAAATATCTAAGGAGGAAATAGAACCAAATTTACACAAACTTTTCTAGAAAATAGAGAAGGGAACAATTTCCAACTCATTTTATGAGGGCAGCATCATCTTGACACCAAAACCAGACAGAGGCACTACAAGAAAACTACAGGCCAATATCTCTAATGAATACAGATGCAAAAATCCTTAACAGAATTTTAGTGATTCAAATCCAACAGTATATAAAAATGTTTATAGACTGTGGCCAAGTAGGTTTTATCCCAAGCATTATAAGTTAGTTTATCATTTAGAAATCAACCAATGTAGCTCACACAAAAAATTATCATATACATATACCATATGAATATCTCAATAAATGCACAAATCTGTAGTTGTATAATACTGTATGAGTATACTATTATTACCTGTACTAAAATATGAGAACTAAAAAACGTACTGTTTGTTGAATGATTTCCAGATAACCATAAAATCAATAAGTGCTTTCTGTAATCTGACTTATTTTACCAGACTTCCTGATTTATTGAACTCTGAGAGAAAGATAGAGGAGAAAGATACTATATGATTTCAGAAATATGTTTCTCATTTATTCATCATTCTTGATTTTTAGATTTTATCCTCTTATTAATATTGAGTGCTCATGTGTGTTCTTTGCAGGTTGTTGGAGGAGCTCTTGGTCTCCTTGCAGTGGGGAAGAGAGCAAACTTACTACCCTAACGCACAACCTCACAGCACAGCAGAACTAGCGTTAACAAATCACAAGTTGGCAAAAGCAGTAAATTCTCATCTTCTGGGAAATGTTGGCACTAATGGTCAAAAAAAGTTTCCATCAACAGTTGAATTCTGCAGCACCCCAGCAGAAAAAATGGCTGAAACGGTAAAATACTTCTCTTTCATGATCTGTGGAACCTTTAAGACTGTCCTCTTATTGAAAGGTGACATGTTGTAATGGAAAATGCTTGGCATTGGGAGTTAGGAAATATGGGATCAAAATTTGATTGTCATACTAATGAGCTAGGGATCTTGTAGAAAATTATTTCCTCCTCTGAGCTTTAATTTTCTCAAACACTTGAGAAAAAAATGTAGTTGTTTTTAAAGATGACCTATATTTTAGCTACTGAATCATTGATAATCCTTTTCTTGAGCTCATTTTGATATGAAAACCACTGTGTAGAACTTTTAATTTAGTAATCAAGAGTAGATAATTGATTACTTCTGGTCTAAGATGTTATTTGTTTTTTCCCCATATAGATGGGAATGTGCCAGACTCCATAGAAGCAATTAGTGTAGACCTGGTACCTTCAGTCCTGTGTGAATTGAGGGCTCATGCAGGTGACCTGTCAAATACTGTGGTCTCACAGTTCTACAACCATCCAGGTTCACCCTCATCCCAGTCATAGGCCTTGTCATTACCAGAACTTTTCCACTTTTAAAATCTTCAACATCTCTCCATGAACTGTGATCTCAACAGTTTTGGGGATTCCATAAAATAATACATATAAAGCCTGTAGCAGTTTCCAGTATAGGTACAGTAATTTCTCAATAATAGTAGCTATCATTTTTATTATTATACCCTTCATCCCTCTAATCCTGTTGCCTTTACAAGTCCTATCAGTTCCTTCTAATTTATCCCCTCTCCCAAGTTCAAACACCTGATCTCCAGGCTAAACTTTAGTAATAGCCTCCTCACCAATATCCCCACCTTGCTTTTTACCTGCCTCCATGCCATCCTCTACTGTCAGTGAGTTATTTCAAAAATGCCAATCCCATCATTCTTGGTACTGCTGTTCAGAGGGCTCCCAGTCTCCCTCATCACTGAATCTGAATTATTTCATACTGTAGAGAAGGCCTTTCATTAATCATTATTCCAGTTCCCCTTCGCTAGTATCATTTTCCAGGTGTGTCCACCCTCTGCACTTCACATCCCAGCAGTGTTAACCACTTGCATTCCACAGATAGGCCACTGTATCTCATGCCTCTGTACATACTTTCCCTCTGCCTAGACTGCCCTCCCAACATCTCTCTTCTTGCCCAACCACTATATTGCCTTTAAGAATCAGCCTTCCCTGAATCCCACAGGCAAACCTAGATGTTCCTTCCTCCAGGCTTCCATTTTGTACATATATATATATATCTATATCTATATGTGTATATATATACATATCTAGTATAGCTCTTTATCATGTTAAATTGCAATTGTTTGATTCTCCATCTCTCTCCCAAACTGTGAGTTCCTTAAGGAGCTTATGTCTTGCATTTCCTCAAGGTCTGGCATAATCCTTTGTACAACAGTAGGTGTTCAGCTATTTACTGAATCAGTCCCTGAAACTAAACTCATCAGCTTTATCCAAAATCGTTTCTCTTTTTCTATTCTTTTGTTGGGAAATGGTGTTGCTGCCTACCTGGTTGCTGCCAGTAGCATTTGGTATAATTAACTACTCCTGATATCTTGAAACACTCTCTTCCCTTGGCTTACGTAACCCTACACCCTCCTACTTCACTATACAATGGTGGGTAGCCTCAAGGCTTGGTTTACATCCCCTTCTCCCAATCCTTTATCCACCTTATCGTCTCATTGAACAAAACTGACAGTCCTACTTCCTTAGTGTCTCTTGGACCTTTTAGCCACATTGCTTCAAGGTCAGCATTTCTTAGCTAGATTATTGCTGTAAACTCCCTTTCTCTGTTCTTCCCATGTCTGCTTTAGTGCCCACTCCTTCCCTCATCCACCCGCTGTGTATAGAGTGATCTCTCTGAAAGGCACCCTGCTTAAAATCCTTCCCTATCACTTTCAGGCTAAAATCTAGAAACCTTGTATCTATACTGGTATCTTGGTCTCCTTTAATTGTATTCCTTTGGCATTTTGTTCCTCCCTCTAAAGGCACATAATGTAATAACATATATAGAGAGTTGGGGTACTGTTACAATTTTCCCTTCTAAATTTATAAGCAGCTTTAAGATAAGCCCTTTATCTCTGTTTGTCCAGTAGCATCTAACCAAGTTCCGTAAAAAATAGAAGGATATCAAAAACTAAATTGAAAAAGCAGTAATCCAGTAGAAAAACAGAGGTACTGAAATAGAATGGTAGCTGTTAAATGATGCCAGGACATTTTTAAATTAGCTATAGCTCTTTGGGTACATTGGTAACTTAGAAGGAAAAAAACCTGCTGGATAATATGAGAGCTAGGGAAACAGACATCTCAAGCCATTTCTGAAAGCTGTTTTGAATAAGCCTTACATAGAAGGAGAGAAAGCTCTTTCCGCTACTGCTTTTCCCAATTTCTTTCCAATTCCAGTACCTGCCTCCTTTGCCCAATAACCCATGTTCATCATATGATGATGGTTGGAAGAATATGAAAATGAGAAACAGGAGCTATGAGTCAGCAATGTTATCCTTGCCCTTAATTGGAGAATTTTTTTCAACCCAAGAGTTCCTCCTGTTGTGGGTCTCAGTAAAGGAAACAGAATAGGAAAAATCAGAGCAGAAGAAGAATTAAGAGAGTATGGTGTCCATGAATCCAAGAAACAAAAGCATGATCGTTAGCATCAAATATTGCATATAAATTAGAAAAAGAGAAATGAAAACCATTGATTTTACAAGTAAATGATCAAAAACTTTGAAATAACATTTCAGTAGAAGAATGAAGGCAGAATCCCAGTTCCAGGCAGTTCAGTGAAGGACTGAGGGAGAAAGGTAGTGCATACTTTTTGGTTAAAGATAAAAATCAACATCACTTATAGTAAAATTGATATAACCTAATTTTCTTTTATGTTTTCATATATTTTCATCAATATGCATAAGAGTAATTTCATTATTTTTTAAAATAGGTAACCTAGGTAATATAATAACTTGACATCATTGTCAAATTTAGAGCTTTTTGAGAAAAGGCATAAGTTCTCTAATCAAATGCATCATTCAGATGTTATTTTTTACGGCAGTTTCATACTAATGAAATAGCACTTTTATATATTAATAAAACCAAGGGCTTTTACAGTCCTTCCTGCATACATCTGACGTCACCTCTTATTTTCCTTAGGTTCTACGCATTTTGGATCCAGTAACCTGTACAGAGAGCTCAGCTGATAATCCGTTTTCTGAGTCTTCACCAACCACCTTACTTGCTACAAAGAAAAATATTGGACGATTTCATCCCTATACAAGATATGAAAATATAACTTTCAATTGCTGCAGTAACTGCCAGGGAGAACTTACTGCCCTTTAACAGTCAGTATGTTGGAGGCACACTACAGAGTCATTATAATTTGGCGGCTGGGGTTCTTTTAATGCTAGAAGTATTATCACTTTCTATTTAAATAATATATATCCCCAAAGATGTTTCATGTACTGGACTCTGGATTACCCTTTCTTAATAAATATCTCAGGGTAAGAAAAAAGTGAAACTGTGTAGCTATATTTGAAATAGACAATACAGGCATTACAGGATGGTTTTCCTAAAGGACTAAAAGAACGATTCTGTACCTTCTTTTAGGCTCTAATTTATTAATCTTGCTATATATTTTACATAAGCAAATTAATTTCTGTACTCTAAAGCAAGGATTGGCAGACTACAGCCTTGGGTCATATGCAGCCATACCCATTCATTTACTGTTGTCTGTAGTTGGTTTCATGTGCTACAACAGCAGAATTGAGTAGCTACAACAGGGTTTGTATGACTAGCAAAGCCTAAAATATTTACCATCTGGTCCTTTACAGAAAAAGTTTTCTGACCTCCACTCTAAAGTAAAAGTAGCTGGCAGGGGTCGGGGAGGGAGTGGGGTAGGAGTCCTTTCCCTTTTTGGTGATTTTTAGGGGCTACAAAAGAGTCTTATGGAAACACTGTGGGTGAAGGGACTACTTTAAAAATAAATGCTATATGTTAGGAAACTTTTAAATATTTTACAGCCACATTAACAAATGCTTGAGCAAAACATGTTCTCATTTTGCTTTTGTGCAGGGGATTCCATATTTTGAATGGATGCAATTTGATATACAGAAGAAACATTCTAACTATTGAGCTCATTTTGGCAATTGCAGCACAACAGGAGTATCCAATTTGATACTTATGAAATATGGCAGAGAAAGTAGGATCTTTGGGCTTCCCTGGTGGTGCAGTGGTTGAGAGTCCGCCTGCTGATGCAGGGGACGCGGGTTTGTACCCCGGGCCAGGAGGATCCCACATGCCACGGAGCGGCTGGGCCTGTGAGCCATGGCCGCTGAGCCTGCACGTCCGGAGCCTGTGCTCTGCAATGGGAGAGGCCGCAGCAGTGAGAGGCCCGTGTACCGCAAAAAAAAAAAACAAAAAAAACGGATCTTTCTAGAACATTGTTCAAACTCAAAAATGCAATTCATCAATTTTTATGTCATATATATTATTATTTACTTATGACCGGCTATCATCAAACATCCTTTTATATACCTTTAAAAATGTCCACAAAATGTTTACACCAAATTACCCTAACTGGTTGCAGAAGTGCCTATCAGTAAAGAAATCCTCAAAAGACAAATATGATCAAATAACAACATGTTTTAATGTCAACTTAATGGTTTTGTTTTGTTTTGGTCTGATTCATCTGAGTTATAGTTTCAAGTGGCAATAAATTTCTCTGCCTTCTTTAGTGTGAATATTTATTTATCTTTCCCCCAGAATGATGTGCTTCAATTCAAGTCTTCATCTAGCTTATACTATTTACAACTGATTCTTCAGCCTTTCCTTTAGGTTTACTTAGTATAAAACATAGGATAGGGAGGGTGGGAGGGAGGGAGACACAAGAGGGAAGAGATATGGGAACATATGTATATGTATAACTGATTCACTTTGTTATAAAGCAGAAACTAACACACCATTGTAAAGCAATTATACTCTAATAAAGATTTTTTAAAAAAAAAAACATAGAGGAAAAGCTCCATGACAGTGGATTTGGCAATGATTTCTTGACTATGACACCAGAAGCACAGGCAACAAAAGAAAAAAATAGATAAACCTCATCAAAATTAAAACCGTCTGCACAGCAAAAGAAATAATGAACAGAATGAGAAGGCATCCTACAAAATGGAGAAAAATATTTGCAATCATGTATCTTTTAAGGGTCTAATGTCCAGAATAAATAAAGGGCTACGACTCAACAACCAAAAAACAATCCAGTTAAAAAATGGGCAAAGGAATAGACATTTCTCCACAAAAAGATATACAAATGGCCAATAAGTACATCCAAAGATGCTCAACATCACTAATCATTAGGGAAATGCAAACTGATATCACTTCATATCCATTAGGGTGGCTATTACCAGTAAAGCAAAATAACAAGCGTTGGCAAAGATGTGGAGAAACTGGAACCCTTGTGCATTGCTGGTGGGAATGTAAAGTGGTGCAGCCATTATTGAGGACAGTATGGAAGTTCCTCAAACAATTACACACACAATTGCCACATGATCCAACAATTACACCTCTAGGTAGATACCCAAAAGAATTAAAAGCAGGGACTCAAAAGGATATTTGTATACCAATGTTCATAGCAGCAGCATTCTTCACAATAGCCAAACAGTAGCAATTCACATGTCCTTTGATGGATGAGTAGATAAAATGCGGTATATACATGCAGTGGAATATTATTCAGCCTTAAGAAGGAGTAAATTCTGATATGCTACAGCACAGATGAATCTTTAAGACACTAGATGATTCCACTTATTTGACATACCTGAAATAATCAAATTCATAGAGACAAAGTGGAATAGCGGTTACCCAGGGTTAAGGGAAAGCAGAATGGAGAGTTGTGTTTATTAGGTACAGAGTTTCAGTTTGGGCTGTTGAAAATTTATGAAGATGGATAGTGGTGATGGTTGCACAACATATGAATGTACTTAATGACACAGAATTTTACATTTTAAAAAATGGTCAAAGTCATAAATTAGGTAATATATATTTTACCACAATAAAAAAACTTTAAAAAATTATATACATACACTCATAACCACAAACTAGTGGCACACCTCTGCAACTGTTGCTTTAAGAGTGTCAATAATAAAGATAACAGTTAACTGAGCTAAACAACAAAAAAAAAAGTTCATATATCAACAACCTAACATTACACCTTAAGGAACTAGAAAAAGAAGAGCAAACAACCCAAAACTAGCGGAAGGAAAACAATTGAAGTTAGGGTGGAGATAAAATGGAAAAACAGAGAATCAAGGAAATCAAAAGCTGGTTCTTTGAAAAGATCCGCAAAATTGACAAACCTGTAGCCAGACTGACTATGAAAAACTGAAGATGCAAATACCTAAACTCAGAAATGAGAGTAGGACATTATTACCAACCTCATTTAAATAAAGGAACAATTATACACCAACAAATTAAATAATCTGAATGAAATGGAAAAGTTCCTAGAAACACAATTTACCAAAACTGACTCGAGAAATAGGAAATATGAACAAGCCTGTAACAAGAGGTTAAATCAGTAATCAAAAACCTCTCAACACCAAGAGTGGATCCTAACGTGAGCTACGGATGTTGGGTGATGATGTGTCAATGTGGGTTCATTGATTGCAACAAATGTACCACTTTGGTGAGGGATGTTGATACTGGGGAAGGTTTTAGGGATGGAGGGAGCAGGGGATATATGGGAACTCTCTGTACTTTCTGCTCAACTTTGCTGTGAACCTAAAACTGCTCTAAAAAATAAAGTATATTAAAAAACAAAAAACATCCCAACAAAGAAAAGTCCAGGACCAGATAGTTTCACTAGTGAATTCTACCAACTATTTAAAGAATTTATACCAATCCACCTCAGTCCCTTCCTAGAAAATAAAAGCAGAGGGAACAGGGAACACTTCCTAATTCATCCTGAGGCCAGCATTACCCTGATACCAAAGCCAGACAAAGACACAAGAAAAAAATACTACAGAAAAATCTCTCTTACAAATACAGATGAAAAAAATCCTCACAAAATACTAGCAAACCAGATACAATATCATAGTAAAGGGATTATATACCACCAAGTGGTATTTGTCTCAGGAATGCAAGGGTGGTTCAATATAAGACTATCAACCAACGTAATATATCACATTACTAGAACAAAGAAGAAAAACCACATCATTTCACTTGACGCAGAGAGCATTTGATACAACCCAACACACTTTCATGATAAAAGCACTCAGAAAAATGGGAATAGAAGGAGTAAATAGAGGGAGGAATAAGAATAGAACTTCCTCAACTTCATAAAGGGCATTTATGGAAAACCCACAGCTAACATCATACTTAATGCTAAAAGACTAAAAGCTTTCCTCCTAAGATCAAGAACAAAATAAGGATGCCCAGGCAGAATGGAACGGCCACTGGAGACATTGTGTTCTGAGGAGCGGCCAGTGGCACGATGGAGCAGGGCCAGGGACCGCTTACACTTGAGATGGACCATGGAACAGCACATCCCAGAGGTGGAAGTCCAAGTCAAACGTAGAAGGACAGCCTCGCTACGCAACCAGGCGTGTCGCCTGTACCCGAGGTGGTCTCAGCAGCAGCAGCAAGTACCCGCGGTGGAATTCCATGTGGAACTGAGGCAGGCATTCTTAGCTGAGACGCCAAGAGGTGGTTAAAGCAGTATTGGAACACCTGGGTAGCTGATTCCAAGAGAAAAAAAACCAGCCTTCCCTTAGGTCTTAAGGATCCCAAAACTTTCCTGTAGGTATTGGACTTGGTGGAACAGCAATCATGACTGTGGGGAAGAGCAGCAAGATGCTGCAGCACATTGACTATAGGATGAGATGTGTCCTGCAAGATGGCTAGATCTTCACTGGCACCTTCAAGGCTTTTGACAAGCATATGAACTTGATCCTCTGTGATTGTGATGAGTTCAGGAAGATCAAGCCAAAGAATGCGAAGCAGGCAGAGCGTGAAGAAAAATGGGTTTTGGGTCAGGTGTTGCTGTGTGGGGAGAACTTGGTTTCCATGACTGTGGAGCGACCACCCCCCAAAGGTACTGGCATTGCTCGGGTACCACTTGCTGGAGCTACAGGAGGCCCTGGAGTTGGCAGGGCAGCTGGCAGAGATGGTCCAGCTGGTGTTCAAATTCCCCAGGCTCCTGCTGGGTTAGCAGACCCTGTCCGAGGGTTTGGGGGCCATCCCAACAGGTAATGATCCCACAGGGAAGAGGCACTGTAGCAGCTGCTGCAGTTGCTGCTACTGCCAGCATTGCTGGAGCCTCAACTCAATATCCACCAGGATGGGGGACTGCCCCCACACCTGTTGGTCGAGCAACCCCACCTCTAGGAATTATGGCTCTTCCACCTGGTATACGATCACCCATGCGCCCACCAATTGGGCTCCCCCCTACTTGAGGGATGCCAATAGGCATGCCCCCTCCAGGAATGAGACCCCCCTCCAACAGAAATAAGAGGTCCACCTCCCCCAGAAATGCGTCCAGCAAGACCCTAGGATACTATTGATCCTTCTTAGTCACTTTGTTTCCTGCAATGCGTCTTGTGAAATATGTGGAGTGTTCGTGAGCTTTTGTCCCCTCTGCTGCATTAATATTAGCTAATAAATGCATAAAGCAATTAAACTGTGGGGAAAAAAAAGACAAGGGTGCCCACTTTAACTACTACTACTCTACATTATACTAGACATGTTAGCCAGAGTAATCAGTCAACAAAAATAAATAAATAAAAGGCATCCCGTTGGATAGGAAGAAGTAAAACTACCCCTATTTGAAAATGATATTATCCTATATAGAGAAAATGCAAAAAAAAAAAAATCACTGAAAAAGTTTAGCACTAATAAACAAATTCAACAAAGTTGCAGGGTATAATATCAATGCACAAAAATCATCTATGTTTGTGTTTTGAGTATACAACCCATAAAGAAAGTTAAGAAAACAATTCCATTTGCAATAGAATCCAAAAGAATAAATATCTATGAATAAATTTAACCAAGTAGGTGAAAGATTTGTACACTGAAAACTATAAAACATTGCTGCACTAAATGAAAAGACATTTATGGATTAGAAGACAATATCATTAAGATGGCAATAGTACCTAAAGCCATCTACAGATTCACTGCAATCCTTATGAAAATTCCAACAGCTTTTTTTGTAAAAGAAAAATATTGTGGAATATTTAAATGCCAAATTGGTTTTTATCATTAAGGATAAACTTTAAACAACACAAGACTAGTTATAATGAAATGCTAAATTGCCTGGTGTATGCTCAAAGTGCTATAGGAAGTTGAGACAGGATTGAATAGCTCTCTGTGTTTTCTAATTTAGGGTCAAGTGATTAAGGTACAAATACCCAGTTGATAAGAACCTTGTCTTTTGAAGCTTTAACAGAACTCCTACAGCAACTCTCCACTCCCCATCACACTTGTATGTTTGCCTTTGTCCTCCAGTCCTTCAGTGCTCTTACACATATCAAGGATACTGTTCTCCCACACGCTGGATTCCTGTATAGTCCTATATACCCACAAATGTCTACCAAGGTATGTAAGCTTTACAATATAACTAACAGAAAGGATTTTGCAATCATTCAGATCTCAGAATCTGTGAGCAAACTGCTCACCTCTGTACTTTGGTTTCCTCATCTGCAAAACAAGACTAATAGGGTTGTTATAAGGATTAGGTCAAATTATTTGTGCAAAGCATTTACAACAGGCACATTATATAAACTCTCAATAAGAGCTGGATAATTTTGTATAACATACCCAAAATAGTATACATAATTGTTACTATCTTTTTTTTTTTTTAAAGAACACGTGGAAGTAGGCCTAACCTACTGTTTAGCTTGCCATAGGTATTCAAATTCAAATCTGACATAATTAGGACTTTGTATCAGGCCTTGAACCAGGCTTGTTTAAGAGGTCACTCCTCCTGCCTTATGATATGTTCTATTGCATTTTTTTTAAAATGATAACAGAAACTAATAATAGATATCTGTCCCTTTTTTGTGTCCGTTCCAGCTAGACATGTTAAAATAATTTAGAAGTAAAGGAATGTACAGTTTATTTGTTGCTCAATTTTTTGCATGGACTAAGAGGTGGTATAACACATTACAATGCTATGAGAGAAGAAATTTATTTTGCTCTAGTGTTAAAAGAAATAAGATAAATTCACTATCAACATTACCAAAAGATAAATAGCATTTCCATAATTTAGAGTATGACCAAAGCACACAGGCCATAAGAAATGATATCGAAAATTTTGAGGACAGCAGCTTCCAAATGAAGTATTTAATAGATACCTTCAGCTGTAATGATCAGTAAAACGAAAAGATTTGGCTTCTGACATATTATATAGGTGGTACTGTAACTGTTTAGAATGCTTTGCTTCCAGTCGGAGCTGTCTAGTTCTTTCTTTGACAGCTTGCTGCTCTGCTAGTTTTTCTATCCGTTTCCTTCTTAGCCATCTGTAGAAAAAGACATGAACAGACCTGTTGAGTACCAACCTGAATATACTCTTCATGCTATAAAGTTATTACTACAGACAAAGGAAATTCGATTTCTTTAGATTAAAAAGCTCTGTTCATAACACAAATTAGTATGAACTGAAAAATTTCAGGCTTATACCAAAGGCTCATACAAGGAAGCATAGTCACATTTAGAATCAAATGTTTGAAATTAAGTTTGTCTAATAAGGAAACTGCCAACTAAAAAAACTTTTTTAAGTAATAAACACACTATTTTACGTGACATAGGTCCTACCTTTTAAAATATGATTTTCTAAGCAAATAAGTATTTGATAGATACCAAATAACTTATTTTTTGCAACTAACTGTATTCTACAACATTACTTAAGCAGCATGCAGAATACCAGCATGCAGAAATGTCTCCTTGCTCTTCTTGGTGGAGAAATTATAGAGCTCTTGCTTTTCAGTGCATAAAATAGTTCTCCCTTAAAATGGAAAAATAAGCCTAAGCATAAGAAACATCAAAAAGGGTGAAGGAAGCGTCCACATTCTAACAAATTTGTCTATAAAACTTGCTTAGGTAAAATAACATTAAAAATAACTGTAGGGCTTCCCTGGTGGCGCAGTGGTTGAGAGTCCGCCTGCCGATGCAGGGGACACGGGTTCGTGCCCCAGTCCGGGAAGATCCCACATGCCGCGGAGCGGCTGGGCCCGTGAGCCATGGCCGCTGAGCCTGCGCGTCCGGAGCCTGTGCTCCGCACGGGAGAGGCCACAACAATGAGAGGCCCTCGTACCGCAAAAAAAACAAAAACAAAAAACAAAAAAAAAACTAACTGTATACTCACATCTCTGGTATGAAAGTGTGTACGTGGTGTGTGTGTATATATATAATTTTTTCAGAAATAAATCCAGACAAATAAATAACTGCATTAGTATAAAAGAGACTTAAGAAACCTCATAATCTAATGTTGTGTGGTTTTGAAATTGGATATCAGTTTGAGCAAATTAACTGTAGTCATTTAGGGGTCGATTGGGAAAAAAATGGTTATAGGTTGGATATTAGATGAGCTCATTAACAAAAATAAGCAGATTGCAGAACAGTATATACAGTATGATCTCAATTTATATTTTAAAACTGTAAATATATGTACAGAGAAATATCTAGAAGTTATGAGGTACAGTGCTAACAATAGTGATTCCTGGGTGATGAAAATGTGAGTTTATTCCCCTCCATTTCCACAATGCACATTCACTGCATCTATTATAATAAAAGGATATGTATATTTTTTAAAGAAGGAAAGGAAAGAAAGAGGCAAAGAAACTAAAAAAGAGAAAGATAGCAAAAAAGATAGAAAAGAAAGAAAGAAGTGAGCTTCAAACAACTGGACACAATATTCACTCCCTCTCCCAAGGTATGCTGGCAAAATTTTGAAGCCAGGTCTGTTTCCTCAGAATAAACCGGGTAATACAGACTCTTACCCAGGCAACTGAAGGGAGACCAGGTTTGCCTTAAGTTACCAAAATATGTGTCCAAATCTCCTTTTCATTTGGTCTGTACAGATCTTCCTCCTCAGCCTGACTGCTTTTCTTTACAGAAAAATATTTATTGGTAAATGCAACTCTTTATTAAGTTTTCCTGAGGACTGTGTAGGAGAAGCTGTAACCAATCTCTGGCCTATTTCTCTAAGAAATGAACAAATCAATCAACCAATCAATGGTAAGCTATCAAAGGTTATCACACTGGTGCCATAAGAAACAATTTTAGTATTGAAAACTACCTTGAAAAAATGGTATAGGTATTACGCAAAGTATGGAGTTAAAGAATTTTCTCACATATTGTTAAAACTGTGGCTTTAAAATTGAATAGGTATGTAATGAGATCAATTTTTTTAAGTTTTATTGACTATATAACTTTCTAAAATGACCATGAGGAAGGGGGAAAAATGCCCTGCCTTTGACTTACTGTTTAAAGGCCCTTTCACGGCCTTCTGTTCCTTTAAAGAAGAATAAGCATTCCTCTTGCTTTCGCAGTTCTTCTATCTTTCTTTCTTTCAACTGTTCTTCGTGCTTTTTTTTAAGCCATAATCGAAAAGCTTGCTGTGGATCTCTGTTTTCCTGCTACTTACAAAAACAAGCTTTGCTTAATTTAAAGAAACCAAAACTACTTTTTGAGCCCCTGCCTATAAGACCCTATAGGAACACATGTCCTACTCACCAATTTTTCATAATAATACCAATCTCATTACCTGTGCTCCTTGCATCCAAACCAAATACATGACC
Source organism: Globicephala melas (assembly GCF_963455315.2). Classification (NCBI taxonomy): domain Eukaryota; kingdom Metazoa; phylum Chordata; class Mammalia; order Artiodactyla; family Delphinidae; genus Globicephala; species Globicephala melas. Next base: position 59,513,843 of record NC_083314.1, on the reverse strand, counting down.
TTTGAACCAGCAACATTGATTACCCTTTTGTCAGAAAATTCAACATTGAACTCACTGCCCTCTGGCTTCTTTCAAAAGTCTTACTGAGGTAATCAATAAATGAAGGGCTAGATGCAGTGATTTGCAAACTTTTCAAAGTTGAGCCCTTTGACAAATAAAATAATTTTGCACAATGGCACATACACATAAAACATGGCTGAAGAAATGTTGGGGATAGGCAGTATGAGTGAGTTGAGGTCTTGGTATCAATTCCTGAAGGAAGCTCCATGGAAGCTCCACTGGAATTGAAAACCAATGACCCAACATTTGTGTTATTCAAACTTTCTTTTAAATTCTACTTTCGTTTTTAAGTTTTAAGAGCATCTAACTGCCAAGCCCATCTCCAAAACTGTAATTATTATTATGAAGTGTGGCAATGAGGATTTTCAACTATAAGAACTTTTTCATAAGGATAACAGCCATGAGGATTTTGTCATAAGAATGGGCTAGTGGGAGCAGCTTATTGTATGGTTCTTCAAACTTCATGATGGATACTATATTCAGGGATAGCTGAAAGAGCTCTTATTTGGGAGAATAAAGAGAGCAAAGGGAAAGATTTGGGGCTCTTTAGTCTTGGGAAAAGCATGACTCACACGGATGCCTGGCTAGAACACAAAAGGAAAAGATTCATTCAATTAATACTTTCACCAAATATGAACTCTGTGATAGAGAAGACCACCTCCTACACCTTGCATTTTCCTTTATCTGTAACCCATATAGCCCAGTATGCTTCAGTCTAATTTATATAATTTATACAATTTAGGATCTTTGATGTATAATGCAGAACTTTGTGAGGAGGTCCCATGGACCTACAGGACCATTGCTGAACACCTAAAGTTTGGGAATGTCTGGAGATGACTAAAAAGCATTCAGTCCGCAATTATAGATTAAAAGAGTTAAGAATTCAGAGATAAACAGGATTGATGGGTATCACTGTTCATCTATTTATTCAACAGCTATTTACAGAATATCTACTACACAGAGTATCTACATGCACATAGCTACCGGGATGCATCAAAGAAAAAAAAAAAAAGGCCACAGCAGTGAGAGGCCCGCGTACCGCAAAAAAAAAAAAAGAAAAAAAAAAAACAAGCCTCCCTTTCTCATACATTCCATACCTGCACTATACAATAAAGAGTCACTAGTCACATGTAGCTACTTAAATTAAATAAAATTAGACAGTCACATTCAAATACTTAATAGTCACATTATGGCTAGTGGCTACTTTATTGGACGCTGCAGATATAGAATATTACCATCATCACAGAAAATTGTATAGGGCAGTGTTGTTCAAGATAAGGAGATGAAAATATATGATTGATTGACTGATTGATATGTCAGAGAGAGTAATAATGGGAGAGGTGAGGAGAAAGGATGGTATTTATCAATAGACAGAAAGTGAGGGAACCATTTATGGGATATCTGGAAAAAGAGTATTTCAAGCAATGGTAACAGGGCAAAGGTTCTGAGAAGGGATTATACTTGGCATGTCCAGTAAATAGAAAAAATCCACCGCAAGAAGAAAACTGGAAAATTCACAAATATGTGGAGATTAACAGGCTCCTGAGCAACCAATGGGTCAAAGGAAAAAAACAGATGGGAAGTCAAAAAATAGCCTGACACAAATGAAAAGGGAAGTACAACATACCAACACGTATGGGATGCAACAAAGACAGTTCTAAGAAGGTGAGATCAAAAAGCCAACCTAACTTTACACCTGAGGTGTAATTAGAAAAAGAGATATAAACGAAGCCAAAAGTTAGTAGAAGGAAGAAAATAACAAAGATCAGAGTGTAAATAAATACAACAGAAACTAAAAAGACAATAGAAAAGATCAAAGAAACTAAAAGCTGATTTCTTAAAAAGATAACTAGACAAACATTTACCTAGACTTACCAAAAGAGAGAGGACTCAAATTAATAAAATTATAAATGAAAAAGGAGACATTACAACTAATAGTACAGAAATACAAAGGATCATAAAAGACGATTATGAACAACTATAAACCAACAAACTGTAAAACCCAGAAGAAATGAATAAATTCCTAGAAACATACAACCTACCGAGACTGAATCAGGAAGAAAGAGAAAATGTGAATAGACTGATTACTAGTAATGAAATTGAATCAGTAATCAAAAATCTCCCAAAAACAAAAGCCAAGACCAGAGGGCTTCTAGAAAATCAACAGAAAAATTAATACCAATCCTTCTCAAACTCTTCCAATAAACAGAAGAGGAGAAAACACTTCCAACCCATTTTATGAGGCCAGCATAATGTGATACCAAAGCCAGACAAGGACACTACATGAAAACAAAATTAGAGGCCAATATGAACAGCGATGTAAGAATACTCAGTGTAATATTAGAAAAGCTAATTCAGCAGTATATTAGAAAGGATCATACACCATGATCAGGTGGGATTTTCCAGAGATGTAAGGATGGTTCAAATCTACAAATCAGTCAGTGCTATACACATTAACAAAACGAAAGATAAAAATCATATGATTATCTGGATAGATGCAAAAAAGCATTTGACAAAATATCTTTTCATGATAAAATCTCTCAAGAAATTGGGTATAAAGAGAATATACCTCAACATAATAAAGGCTATATATCACAAGTCCACAGCTAACATCAAACACAATAGTGAAAAGCTGAAAGCTTTTCCTCTAATATCAGGAGCAAGACAAGGATGCCCATTCTCACCGCTTTTATTTAACACAGTATTGGAAGTCCTATCTGGAGCAATCAGACAAGAAAAAGAAATAAAAGCCATTCAAATTAGAAAGGAAGAAGTAAAACTGCTCTATTTGCAGATTACATGATATTATTATATTATTCTATATGATATAGAAACCCTAAAGACTTCACCACCCTAAAAATGTTAGAACTAATAAACCAATTCAGTAAAGTTGCAGGATATAAAATCAATATTAAAAAATCAGTTGTGTTTCTATACAGTAACAACAATCTATCTGAAAGAAAATTAATTAAATAAGCCCTTTTAAAATAGCATCACAGGGCTTCCCTGGTGGCACAGTGGTTGAGAGTCCGCCTGCCGATGCAGGGGACACGGGTTCGTGCTGCAGTCCGGGAAGATCCCACATACCGCAGAGCGGCTGAGCCCGTGAGCCATGGCCGCTGAGCCTGCACGTCCAGAGCCTGTGCTCCTCAACAGGAGACGCCACAAGAGTGAGAGGCCCGCGTACCGCAAAATAAATAAATAAATAAATAAATAAAATAGCATCACAAAGAATGAAATGTGTACTTAGAAATAAATTTAACTAAGGAGGTGAAAGATCTATATGCTGAAAACAAAAAGACATTGATGAAAGAAATTGAAGAAGACACAAATGAATGGAAAGATATTCCATGCTCACGGACTCGAAAAACTAATACTGTTAAAATGTCCATACTATTTAAAAATTGGCCATATAATCTAAAAATTCATTATAATCCCCATAAAAAATCCAGTGGAATTTTTCACAAAAATAGAAAAAAGTCCTAAAATTTGTACAAGATCCAAATATCCAATGTAATCTTGAGAAAGAAGAACAAAGCTGGAAGCATCACACTTCCTGAATTTAAACTATATTATAAAGCTAAAGTAATCAAACACTATAGTACTGGCAGAATAGATACATAGATCAATGAAGCAGAACAGAGAGCCCGAAATCAACACGTGCATATATGGTAATTAATTTTCAACAAAGCAACCAAAAATAACAATGAGGAAAGGACAGTCTTTTCAACAGATGAAATTGGTAAAACTGAATTGCTACATACAAAAAACTGAAACTGAACACCTATCTTACACCATACACAAAAATCAACTCAATATGGATTAAAGACTGTGTGTAAGACCTGAAACAGTACAACTCCTAAAAAGAAATATCAAGGATAAGCTCCTTAGCATTGTTTTTAGAAATGACTTTTTGGATTTGATAGCAAAACAAAGACAGCATAAGCAATAATTTTTAAATGGGACTACATCAAACTAAAAAGCTTGTGATCAGCAAAGGGAACTTTCAACAAAATGAAGAGGCAACCTATTGACTGAGATAAAATATTTTCAAACTATATGTCCAATAAGGGGTTATATCCAAAATATACAAGAAATTCATATAATTCAATAGAAAAAAAGAAAAAAGCCCAATTATAAAATAGGCAAAGGACTTAAATGGACATTTTTCCAAATAAGATATATAAATGGCCAACATGTACATGAAAACATGCTCCACATCACTCATCATCAGGAAAATGCAAACAAAAACCACCATGAGATATCATCTCATACATGTTCGGATGGCTATTATCAAAAAAGACAAGAGAAAACAAATGCTGGCAAGGATGTGGAGAAAAGGGAACCTTTGTGCATGGTTGGTGGGGATGTAATCTGGTATAGCCATTATGGTAAACGGTGTGGAGGTTCCTCAATAAATTAAAAATAGAATCATTATATGATCCAGCAAACACACTTGTGGGTATATATCCAAAGGAAAAAAAAATTATCTAGAAGAGATATCGGCACTCCCATATTCGTTGCATCATTATTCACGATAGACAAAGTATGAAAACAACCTAAGTGTCTGTAGATGAATGAATGGAGCAAGAAATGTCACACACACACATGCACGCACACACATGAATATTATTCAGCCTTAAAAAAGAAGGAAATTCTATAACTTGCAATAACATGGATGAACCTGAACCTGGAGGGCATTATTATAAGTGAAATATGCCAGACAGAAACAAATACTGCATAGAACCATTTACATGTGGAAACTTAAAAAAAAGTCTAGTTCATAGACAAATGGAGAGTGGTGGTTATGAGGAACTGGGGGGTTGGGAGAAATAGGGAGAAGTTGGTAAAAGGGTACAAACTTTCAGTTATAAGGTGAAAAAAGTCTGAGGATCTAATGTATAATATGGTGAGTATAGTTCATAACATTGTATTATATAAGTGAAATTTGCCAAGAGAGTAGAACTTAAATCTTTTCTCCAAAAAGGGGGGAGGTGATGTATATGTTAATCAACTTAATGGGGGGAATCCTTTAATAATGTATATGTGTATCAAATCATGTTGTACATTTTATCTTACAATTTTATTTATTAATTATATTTCAATATAACTAAAAAAAAAAAAGATCACACACACACACACACAAAGAAATAGAAACTTAAAAGACAAAAAACAACCTAAATTCCCTGAATGAGCTTAACAGTAGATTGGACATTGCCTAAGTGATGTCAAAGCCAGAAGATAGATCAATAGAAATTATGCAAGCTGAAAAAAGAAAAAATGTTTTAACAAACATGACCTTAGTAACATCTGAGATAACAGCAAGTATTCTATCATATGTAAAACTGGATTTCCAGAATAATAAGAGAAAGATAATAGGGCAGAAGAAAATATTTGTAAAAATAGTGGCCAAAAATTTCCCAAATTTGGTATAAAACATCAACCTACAGATACAAGAAGCTCAGCAAAGCCCAAGTTAGTCAAATTCAAAGAGAGTCACACATCTACTCAACTGCTGAAATTCACATCAGAAAAGGTTTAAAGTAGCCACAGAAAAAACATTTCATACAAAGGGACAGTGATAAGAATTACAACTGACTTCTAATTAGAAACAATGGATGCAAGAAAACCACTGAACACCATCTGTAAAGTGCTGAAAGGAAAAATAAAAAAAACTGTCAACCCCAAATTCCATATCAAATTTAAAAAAAACTTCAAAAACAATCTATTTCTGATAAAGATTTAGGGTATACATATCATAATCCCTAAAGCAATGATTTCAAAAATAATTCAGAGGTATAACTAAAAGCCAATAAGAAAATAAAATGTAATTTTTTTTAAATACTTGATTAATCTCTGTAAGAAGGCAGAAAAAAGATGAATAATGGAGTTAAAAACAAATGGAACAAATAGAAAACAAATATCAAGATGGTAAACTTAAAACCTACCCTTACCAATAATTATAATTAAATATAAATGAACTCCTGTTAAAAGTAACAAATTTCTGGATTAAAAGATCCAAATATATGCTGTTTGTACAAGTAACTCTTCAAATATAAAGACAGATAAATTGAAATTAAAATATGAAATAAGCTATAACATATGCAAATGTTAAAGAAGGTTACTGTGACTTCATTAACATCAGGCAAAGTAGATTTCAAGATAAGAGGGACTCATAATGTGAAAATGTCATTCAATCAGGAAGACATAAATTTGTAAATGCATACACATGAAACTTTTAAAAATATGAAGCAAAACCCAATGGAACTAGAAGGGAAACAGACAGGTACACAATGATAGTTTAACATAACTTTCTCAGTGCTTCATAGAACAAAGAGGGGGAAAACAGTAAGGATATAGAAGATTTAAACAACATTATCGACCAACTTCAGCCCATTGACATTAATACAACACAACATCCAAATGTAGAATACAAAATGTATGCAAGTGTCCACGGAGAGTTCACCTAGATAGAGTGATGACATGCATACATATGCTTGCATATGTCTGTATATACATACAGTGCACACGTATCATTTATATATAACACTGACCAAGAGAAGCAAAGCTCATTACAAAGATGGAAAGACATTTTTAGCTATTTTTCCTTAAATGGCAATAAAAATTCCATCACCTAAAAGCATTTTTAATTCAATGTAAAATAGGTCATTCTACAATCTATATATTGTAAAGATATTTTCTGGAAACTATGACTCACATTATACAAAATATCCCACAGAAGTGACCAGCAAAATACACTTATTATCACAATGCATTAATAAGCCAAATTAATCAACTGCCAAAGTATACTATAGCTCGGCTTCAGCAGAGACAAAGTTCACAGAAGTTCTTCAGAATATTATTTGTTTATGATATAATTTCTAGCTAAAGTTAATTTTTGAGACAGACTTAAAATATAGCAAAAAATTAAAATTCCAAAGGGAAATATATAACCATGATATCTTCTAACCAAAAAATTTAAATTATGTTCAATGTGGCTCAAGTTTTTAGCGAATACAATTCAAAGTTTTATTATCTCTAAATAGAACACAATAGAAAATTAAGGTATACATTTATTTTTACAAATGCCCAATAAAAATATAACATTAGGCTGAATGCCATGAGGCCTGAAGGTCCGTCATCCCCTGGGAAATTATCAGCAGAGCTGTCACAGGGGTTTTTCTTGGTCAGTGATTGAAACGTAAGCTCCTCTCAATTTCTTTACTCTTAAATACTACAGTAATGTGCTATCCTTCTAACCTACCCAATCTCGAATTCCTTTACTCCATCCAAAATCTTTTTAGTTTCTTCTCTATAATTCCCATTCAATAATATAAAGACTTCCAAACAACCCTCATTCTCCCAAACCATTGCTAGGACCCTGGCCTTAAACCTCCTTTCTTACCCAAATCCTGATTCTCCCGTAAGACACAGCTTTTCTCTCTCAAATGGAAGCTGCATTTTTTTGCCATACTTCAAGTACTTCCGAGGTCTGGTGAAGAAGTTAATATACTCTTTATTCCTTCACACTTCTTCAGAACTCCTGAAGAGTAGAGAACTTCTTCTTCTCTACTCTTAAGTAAAGCCATGCTCCTTTGATATTTATATTATCTGACTATATTACTCTAACAATCTCTGGTCACAACCGGCTCAATGTACCTCTCCATCCTAATCCCAAGTTAACACTTATAACCAAATGAATGAGCCATTCGACATCCAGCCTCACAGATTTTTCATTTTTTCATTTTCTACGCCTTTCTTCACTGCACTTGCCACCCACTCCAATAGCCACATCCACATCCACATCTTTGAAATCACTAATCTTCTCATTCATATTTCCAGTCCCAACCTCTGTCCTGAATACTACACACGTTTCTTCAGTCAGTCTTCAACATCTTTACCTGAAAGTTTTGTAGGTACTTCAAACCCAACAATTGAAATGATAATTTCCCCCAATCAGTATCTTTTCTACTGCTCCAGTGAGTGGCACCATCATCCACCAAGTTGCTCAGAAGAGAAACCTGGTGTATTCTCTTCACACCTCATTCTTCCTCACTCACATATCTAGTTAATTATGAAGTTCCTTCAATTAATACTCTAAAACAAATATCACATTTCACATCTCTTTCTTTCTCTCTCTGCTGTTATAATTCTATCCCAAGTCACCATCATTTCTCACCTAGACAACTATATATGCTTTCTAACTGCTCTCCGCATATCTGTTCTTGCCCCCTCCAATCCATTCACAGCATGGCAGTCAGAGTGATCTTGTGGAACTGCAAATCTAATATATCACTCCTCTGTTTAAATAATCTCAATGGCTTCCCATAACAGGATTAAATACAAATTTATAGACCCCAACATGCCACATGATCTGATTCCTGCTCACTCTCTGGATCCTCTCAAACTCACCAAGTTAGTTCCTGTCTCAGGCATTCTCACATGTTCTCCTGGCTTAAAACAAATTCCTCTAATCCTTGGCCTAATTTCTACTCCTACTTTACTCATCAGAAAAATCTTTCCTGATACACTTATTGCCCTCATTATGATCTCGCATAGCTCCTTTTTTTCATAGCATTCATCACTATTTATAATTATAAATTTATTTTACATTGAGACTTAAAAATTTTTTTTCAATCCCTACTAGATGAGTGTTATAAAACATAGACTAAACCTATTTTTCTGGGACTTCCCTGGTGGTGCAGTGGTTAAGACTCCATGCTCCCAATTCAGGGGGCTTGGGTTCAACCCCTGGTCAGGGAACTAGATCCCACAGGCATGCCGCAACTAAGAGTTCGCCTGCCACAACTAATGAGCCCGTGTGCCTCAACTAAGGAGCTGGCAAGCCACAACTAAGGAGCCCACATGCCACAACTAAGGAGCCGGCAAGCTGTAACTATGGATCCCTCGAGCTGCAACTAAGGAGCCCACCTGGCGCAAATAAGACCCAGCTCAAACAAATTAATTAATTAATTAATTAAAAATAAACCCATTTTTTCCATGCTGTGCCTAGAATAGCACCTGTCATATAGTAAGCAGTTAAAAAAAAATCTATCGAATACATGAAAAAATTTAAATTGGCATTTCTTTGACTCTACCAAATTTGTATCTTGCTCTCATATATTATGGACAACTATATTTATCCATATTATTTGAACTTATTATACATATCCTTTGCCCATTTTTTATTGGAAAATTCAAAAGTTTTGCTTTAATAATATAAATATTAATAGTAACACTAACAATTATGACAATTTAAAAGTCCTAATCAGCTTTTAATGGATATTACATTAAATACAAAGATAAATTTGGAGGAACCCAAATCTTTGTAATATTTAGTTCATTCATCCAGGAATATTATAGGAATATCATATTTGTTTTCATTTAGCAAATAACTCATATATTTATAATATTTTCCCCCCATCTAGGAATATTATATTTATTTTCATTTACCAAATTCACCTTTTTGGTCCCCTGCTCCATAGAGGTCTTACACATTCCTGTTCAGCTCAAAGTTTTTTATATATGCCTATATTCCTTCCCCTTTTATATTTTTCTATGAGGTTTTTGCTGGAATACAGAAAGACTATAAATTTTTGTATATTTATAATATAAAAGACCACTTTGCTAATACTTATACCTCATTTCCCTTTCTCTTAATAAATTGGATAGAACTCCCAGAATAAAATTATTATTATAGAGGGGAGCCTTACCTATCTCTGACTTTAATGGGTATGCCTATAGTATTTCCTAAGATGGTATTTATATTGTAACCCACATTTTATTAGAAATACTTAAAAATAAATTATAATAAATACTAGTAAATACCCTTTCTATATCTTTCAAGATAACCATAAATTCTCCTTTATCTACCTATTATGTACTGAATATATTAATAGATTTGTTATTATTGGTCCATAATTTCCTTCCTAAAATAAATCCTACTTGGTTATAGCATAGTATTATTTTACTATACAGTTGCAGTCAAATTTCTCAATATTTTCTCTTTTAGTTTGTGGTTTCAGGTCTACTACCTTAAAAGGTACCGTCCATCCCAAGATTTTAAAAGCTAAAAATTTCTACAAATGGCATAATAAATGTAAATAAATGTAAAAATATATCATTTTTTCAGCCTAGGAAAACATATTTACAGACATAATAGACAAAGGATTAAAATCTCTAATATACAATGCAATAAGAAAAATAAAACAAAAAAGGACTATAAATAGGAAATTCACAGAATACACACATGCTCGTATACAATAATAATGTATATTATTAATTCGAAGAAAAATTAAGAAAATAAACTATGTACAGTGTTAGACAGGATGTGTTAAACATTCACTCTTCCATACTGCTGGAGGGACTATAAACTGATACGACCTTTTAGGAGGTTAATTTTGCATGTTTAACCACAGCTTTCATTCTGGACATCCAGTAGGTCATAAATTTCCAAGAAACTCTCCTACAGAATGCTGATGTTCTCCTACAGAATGCACATGTTCACAACAGCACTGTTAATTAATACAGCAGTATTAGAACCAATCTAAATATGTACAAATGAGGAATGGTTTAATAAATTAAGTTACCTCTGAAGAGTAGAATATCATACACCTATTTGAAAAGAGAGATCTAAATGTAATGATCTAGAAATATTTCCTTGATGAATGAGTGAAACAAAACCAAACCATATAATAAATTTTTAGCAGATAAACATGTAAATATAAATAAGACCTGGAAGGATTTGCGGCACACTGTTAAAAGTGGTTACCACTAGGGGATGAGCCTAGAAGGGCTTAGAATTGAATTTTCAAATTTTACTTTACATACATTTTTTAAATAGTATGGATATAGATGATTTTTTTACTTTCTCTTGGGTTTTTTGTATATTTTGAACTTTAAAAAATTAAATAATTTGGTGTCTTTGTTAGTTTTCACATAAGATTTCTATACATCTACTCTTAAGTGAGACCAGTCTATAGGGTTTTTGTGTGCATTGTCCTCCTATTTAAATATCAAAGTTATACTATCTTAAAAAAATGAATTGGTAGCTTTCCTTTTTCTCTGCTATAAATGTTTGAATAAAATAGGAATCATTTGATTTTTACAAGCCTTCTTAGAATTTAATTATAAGTCATCTGCATGTGGCATCTTTAGCAAGGGTAGTTCTTGGACCACTTTTTCTACTTCTTCCATAGGTTTTTAGTCTGATAGCCTCCCTTCTATAAATAAATTCAGCTTTCATAGCTGTATGAACTTGTTTTTCACAGAGTTTTACTTACTCTACTGTTCATGTCTTCAATTTGCTTTGCTCGCTGAATTCTCCTCATTTCTAGGACCTGCTCTCTCTTCTTTTGCAACCATGCTTTAAACACCATGTCATTCTCTTTTTTCTTTTCTTTCTCTTCTTCTATTTTCCTTTGTTCCTCCTGGTGGAAGGAATATCCAAACACATTAATGAAAAATTAATAAAATTATATATGTGTTATCAAAGTAGAGAGATACATTTTGAGGTCTGAAATTAGGATTCCCTGCCCCTAAAAATTTCCATCTGTAAATTGGGCCTCCCTAAAAAACAGGACCTCTAATTTGCTTAGGGAAAAAAAATGAAGACTTTTCAGATAAATTACATTGTCAAGATAAAGTCTACAATTACATAGATCTACATTATACAACATGCTGTTCAAGAATTCCTTGGATCTCTCCTTCACTTCCTAGTTTACTCTTGGTATTTAACTCCCCAAATTGCAGCTGTGCAAAAGAGAAAAAAAACACCATACTCTAGAAGCACTACATGGGGTCTCTAGAAGCACTATAAATGTCTTAAAATTTTTTACATTTTTGTTAAATTTGATAATTGTGATACATGGCATTGTGGTTACAAAACAAAATGCTATAATCATTTTCTTTCTCACATGTACAATCACTTCTGAAGTGCACAAGTAGCAATGATGGGCTGTCTAGGACTTGCTTTAAAAATACCTCAGCCAGGGACTTCCCTGGTGGCACAGTGCTTAAGAACCCGCCTGCCAATGCAGGGGACGTGGGTTCAATCCCTGGCCGGGAAGATCCCACATGCCTTGGAGCAACTAAGCCCGTGCGCCACAACTACTGAGCCTGCACTCTTGAGCCCGCGAGCCACAACTACTGAGCCCACGCGCTGCAACTACTGAAGCCTGTGCGCCTAGAGCCCATGCTCCACAACAAGAGAAGCCTCCGCAATGAGAAGCCCACACACCGCAACGAAGAGTAGCCCCGGCTTGCCGCAACTAGAGAAAGCCCGTGCACAGCAACGAAGACCCAACACAGCCAAAAATAAATAAATAATTAATTTTTAAAAAATACCTCAGCCAAAAAAGGAAGAGATGAAACAAATATGCCAAAGTCTCAATGACTTTTGAATCTGGGTAAGGGAGACACAGGGGTTAATTGTACCTTTGTATATGTTTGAGATTTTTTTTATATAATGTTTAAAAATATTTTCAACTACTGTATAATCATAAAGTAACATTTCTGCTATCAGAAAAATAAGTAATTAGTTAACTATGAGAACAAAATGCACTTTATAACTGCATTATTCAATTAATGTTATAAAAGAGAGTTACTTAAACTAGAAGTGAGAGTACCTCACTGGTTTAAGTATAAACCAATTATGAAGAGTTATAAAATAGTTACTGGGAACAAAGCAGCATGTCACAGTGGAAAGAGCACCAAGCTAGAAGTTAGGAGGTCTGATTAACAATCATACTGCCATCATAATATGTCAATTTGGGCAAACCACTTAACTCAGTATTCCCATCTATAAGATGAAGTTGTATTAACAAGCTCTTAAGTCTCTTCCAATACTAAAATTTTAGCATGGAAATAAACTGAATTATAGAATACATGTTTAAACTGTTTTTAAACAATGGAATTCAGAGTTCTTTCCTTACATTTTGACAATATAGCAAGCCCTTCTAATTCTTTTTGATTAAACAACATACAGGAAGGAAAGGAAAAGTTCTATCCGATTAACAGTATAAAATGTCTTTTAAAATACCAGTATACTATTTTCTAAGCCCTAAAGGAGCTTACATTATATAATATGTGAACTTATTAAATATTAAATTTTATATTTAAGTTCATTTTTACCAAAAGGATTTTGGATGCCTTGCATGAATATAGACAGTATTGTAAGACAATTATTTTTCCAGATGGAACATCTGGATTATACAGAAGATATCAGCCAAAGCACAGATACTACAGTTGCCAAAGAGAACAGTGAAATGATGCACTTAATGTAGAGAAATGGAGTATAGCTGCCCAACCCAGCAAATATTTTGCTGGGCATAAAAAAGGAAAGCCTTCCCCTGAAACCAACTAAAAATATTTTAAAGTCTTAGCACTTAAAGACAATGCCTTCAGCAAGTACATAAGCAAAGGGAAATTTAGTTATGAGGATCCTGACATGAGAAAAGTATATCCCAAAACAGAGTGTTTGACACCTAAAAAAGAGGATCAAAAGAAAAACAGAACTATCCATCAGTCATACCAGTTAAAGATTACCGTTAATTCATTAGTGAAAAGACACTGAAATTATATAAAAACTCCTACATAACTTTTACAGAAGTATATACACAAATACACATATAGATGCATGTGTGTGTACAGCAAACATATAGTTCAGTTATTCTCAACAAATTCTTTTGTGTTATCATGAAGTTCTGAGTTAACGATCCTTTTAAGTACCTATTATATACCTGAACCAAGTAAGCTGAGTCTGACTGTTAGAGTTCAGTACCCAAGTAAGCAAAATTTTATTAAGTATTCACCCTTTCAGATTCCTACCTGAGTGTGCTATAGGTTACACGTTCTTACTAACTTCATTTTTTTTATCTTTTTCTGCTAATGTGAGTTTGATTTAAATGCCAGAAATTTCCATGGTAATTTCCTACATAAGTAGAAAATATACCGTTTCTCAACAAATGACAAGAAAACTGGGATTTTGACTTTGCTACAGACAAGTTGAGGGACTTCAATAAAGTTATTTAAACTATCTCGACTATAGTTTTCTCATCTGTAAAATAATCTTTAAGGTTCCTTCTAATTGTAAGGTTCTATTAACTGTGATTCTGTTGCAGTTTGGTATTTACAGTTAGACATTTTATATGGTTCAGCTTCATGCTATCAGGTAACCAGTAAAACAGAGAACCAGGGCGCTGATTTAGGTAATTTAGAGAAAATCCCCCAGTTTTAATACCTAGAATTTTCAATTATACTTTCATTTAAGAGCAAGGAAAAAAATCCCAAAATAATAATTTTGGATTCTGTATGGCATTTCGGAGACATTTCATTTAGGTTATGAGGTTCTATTCTTAATCTAAAACTAAAACCCCTGAAATCAAGGAACTGTAGTGTTGACGAAAATAATCTGTAATAGGAATAGAAAAGAGTTTTATTCCAGCCAAACTAAGGACTATAGCCCAGGAGACATAAATTCAAGAAGCACTTGAATTGTGTTCCACTGGACTACAAAATGGGGGAGGCATATATATTAGCAAAAACTGCAAAGTTACATAAGTTGTTTGTCAAGAACCAGGATTGAAGCTGGCAAGAAATAAGGGCGCTTGTTAAGCAAGGATTGGTTGGTATCTGAAATGGTGTCTCAAGGGGAGACCTTGAGAGCATAAGGTTGCAGCTGGCAGATATTATTTTGGAAAGTCTGCTGATATACTTGAGTTTGATACAGTTCAGAAAACTCAAGTTCTCGGCGATACAGGAACACATCTGAAACCACATCCACAACGGCCACCCAGTGCCATTTTGGATGCTTGGACCATAGTTTTATATCTTGTCAGAACAAAGAACAAACATCAAGCGTGAGAGGGGTACATCCCTTCAAGGTTTCAAAAGAGACAGATTAACATGTACACAGTAAGTCAGTATGACCTTGGTGTCTGGGTAGGGAACCTCATCTTCAAAGGAGTATTAGCATTGGTGTCATGGGAAGTGGGGGAGCATTTATCCTATCTTCAAAGTGGACATTCTAAGAAATCTGGTAAATACATTCTTTGTTTTCTTTAATGGCGAAAGGAGATGTACAATGTATGCTTTACAGGCCATAAGACAGGCTGTTCTAGTTAGCATAAAGTTCAAGACAAATCATGTATAAGCCAGAATGACTTCCCCATACCT
This sequence comes from Globicephala melas, assembly GCF_963455315.2. NCBI lineage: Eukaryota > Metazoa > Chordata > Mammalia > Artiodactyla > Delphinidae > Globicephala > Globicephala melas. Next base: position 59,498,609 of record NC_083314.1, on the reverse strand, counting down.
CAATATGTGAAAATTTCTTCCATCAGTAGGCCTGGAAGATATATGAAATACACACACACACACACACACACACACTCCAGAGAACATAATCCAGTCCCACCTGTTGCCTCCTAAACCCCAACAAATTTGTGCCTTCATTTTTTCATCTGACATCTGATTTTCACCTACCTCATAACAAGATTACTTTCAGCAGTCACTTAACTTCTCTGAGCCTCACCTTTAAAATGAAAGGATCAGATGAGGTCATCACTGAGGTCTCCTCTAGCTCTAACACAGGTCATTCATTACTATGCTTTTGTGATGCTTACCAGAAAGGACCAAGGTAATCATGGTGCTTGTTCCATAAATACAAATGCTTAATACTTAACCACTTAATCCAACAAAAGAAAAACAAAATAAGCAAGTAGATATATCAAATAATTTGAAGAACCATTTCAATTCCTACAGCATTTATGAAACATAAAAACATATTCTACTTTCAATATAATGCCCACTTGTACTCTCACCTCTCTCTTTAGCTTTTCTCTCTTTTGTTCTAGTCGTTTTTGCAGTTCTTTCTGTTGAGGAGAGAGACAGTATGTTGAGGTCACTGGAGATACATCTGCAGACCGTGTCCTATGACTAGATTTTCCATTCCCCTTACTTCGATCTGAGTTGGCAGCAGAACCTGGATGAGTCTTGGGGTTGGGTGGTGGCTGAGAGATATAAGCCAGTTGCTCTTCTGTTGATGAGTGAGCCAGAGCATGAATTTTTGCTATTGGCTCTTCTTTCTTGACTCCACTGACAGATAAATTGGGAGATCTGGGTGACAACTGCTGAGGCTCATTTTCTGTATAATTAGCATTATTAATGGGGGGCAAAAACCCCTGACTCTCAATGTCTTGTAAATTCAGAAGTTCAAACTTTCCATCTCTCTCTACTAGTATTTTCCTATCCTTGTTTTCTTCAGAATTTCCATCAGTAGGCGACAGGAGCACATTTTCTTGTGCAAATTCATTGGAAATACATAACTGAGACAGTTTTCCAGACACATCACTTTCATTTTCAAGATAATTTTTGTAAGTATCAGTGTCTTCCAGAGGAGGAACTTCCAAATCAACTAATTTGTCTTTGAATTTAAGTTTTCTTTCCCTTTTATCATTCACAGGTTCTTGATTTTGTAGAAGCTTGTTGGCTTGTATAATTTTCTCCATAATATATCTCCTTAGTTCCTCATCCTCTTCCTCCTCCAGGTCTTGCTGGCTTTCTAGTTTGGATTCCTGTAAAGAGTTTTCACTGTCTGAATCTGATATGGGATCCAAAGGTTGAATACTCGGTACAGAAATGAAGTCATTTCTTATTGATGAAACCTCATCCTTGAAAGATCTGTCAGAATCAGAAAGCTGCTTGGAATGTTCTATTTCTGTTTCATTCTCTTTTAAGCCTTGGTTAATATTCTCTTCATTCCCACAAACCTTCTAGAAAAACAGAGATGAGATTCATTTTCAGTAAAAATTGAGACTCTTTTGTCCATTTATATGTAGACAATCCAAAATGGATTTTCATGCTCATGTAATTTATTTTATAAGTGGGAAAATTTACATGCTTCCTGATCATACTTCACTCATAATTTTCTAATTCATATTTATGAGCACCCCAAGGGAAAAGCACATCAGGAAAAATTTAACTCTAAATTTGAATTTGATGTTGCTAAGTACTAGACTGGTTATTTTTTTTTAATTTTATGCCAATGTATAAAAATGTACCTACAAATAGTACAATATTATTTTAATATTCCTCCCTCTATAAAATTTTCCTCCCTTTACAGTTTCAGAAGAATATATTTTAAAATGTTTTCTCCTGTAATATTTGTATTTTTCAAAAAGATATCTTTCTCCCCAGGACCATTACAAGGTCAGTGCCTTTGGTCAAGTCCTAGTAATTTTGAGGTTCCTATAATCTTTTCAGATTAGTGTTGCTGCTATTTTCTGCAGGACCTATACCCAAATATCAGGTCAAGTTTTAGCTCTGGATCAGATTCTCTTTCCTCAGCTATCTTCAGAGGCTCCAATAATCTATGTTAAACACCATTATATAACTTGGCCTTACTTTTTTAAAAAATGTAATTCCACATGAACCGTAAACCAGCATTATCACATCACAAAACCCTGCTCCACATCTGTTTCTAACTAATGGTTTCTTACCTAGCATCTCTCCTCCAAACATGTATCCTCACCTACCAAACACTTTGCCCCTAAAATATATAATTTTTTCTCTTTCTCAGACAATTCTCTCCTCCTGAAAGAGTTCCATGGGAGCTACTCTTTTCTGCTCTCTTCAACCCCTTAAAATTCCCTTCCTCTTTTACTAGCTCAGACACCATTTCTAACAGCCTTCTCTTCCTAACCTGCACAACACTGCTGGATGTCCAATAAGTAAATAAACCTGGCCCCCTAAAATGACTACCAAACAACTAAGACCAACTAAGACCTCTGCCTTGTAATTTTTCTTTTTAGCTGTATTTGATTCTCTGGCTCATTTCTATAGTATCTGTTTCCAAATTCTCCTTTAGCTTTCACTTCTTTGTAAAACCCACTACAGTAAAATCTTCCCCCGACCCTCACCCCTGTTTCAAGCTCTGTCATCCATCTTTCCTACCAGCCTCAAAGGAAAAAGTGATTGTAGTAATCCACCAGAATGAGCAAGACTCATCACAGCACTGTTTTGACCACTGCTGTATCCTCAGCACTGTTTTGACCACTGCTGTATCCTCAGCACTTAGAACAGCCTCTGACACATGGCAGGTGATCATTACTTTTTGTTGAATGAATGAATAAAGAAGTAAAACAATGAATTATCATTATCACTTCTCTAATTCTGTTACCCTGTGCTGTGGCTCTCACACTCTTCTAGTCATGAGACCTTGGTTCAGCATTATTGCTCTGGGTATCTCTACCTCTACTCATTCTGATTATTTTTTTGTTAAAGATGCATAAAACTGCCATGTAAAAGTCATCTTGGAAAAGTCTTCACTTTTGACTCTGTTGCCATTTCCAAATATCATCTATCCCATCTGTCTTCTCCATTGCATAAGAAAGCAAAACGGAACTAAGAGACAGTTGTGATGTAAAACCTGCTGCCTTCATTTCCTCATATTCTTTTCCTTAACTCTCTGAAATCTGGCTTCTGTTGTAACTACTCTGATCAACGTCCCTCTAAAGTCACCTTTTCTTATCCCCATCTTGGTCCTTTTCTTTATTACTTCCCTATTTATTGACAATAATTATATTATACATAATAATTATGTATTATCTATTGTAATACACATATATAATTAGTGTCAATACATATGCATATATATATATATATACACACATATATATTATATATGGATACACATACACACTGTATATATGTAAAGAGAGAAAGAAGGAACCTTCTGTGAACCAGGAACTGGTTCATTTTCCTGGACTTCCCTTCTACATGTCTGATATGGAATCATGTTTAATGGATCCACTTTTTCCTACAAATATTCCTATGGCTCAGTCTTTGACCTTTTACTTTTTTCCATATATTCATTCCCCTAAAATTCACTCTTAAGGTTTCCAATATTAGCTGAAGACCATGTTTTTGAGGATTTGCTTTATTTTTCATGTATATTAAAAGAATAAACCCATGATTTTACCCAGGTTCATATAAAGTAGAAATTAAATGTATTTTACTTTTGATGCAATAAATTATTTACATTATGTAAATTATAATTTTAATTTTTTAATTATAATTTTGGCTTTATTAAGTGCTAACTTAATCGCTGTTCTCTCACTAATTAGCCCTATGCCTTAGGACGTTTAAACTCTCCACGCCTCAATTTTCTCATCTCTAAGATGGGGATAATTACACTTGCTCTATGTATATCAAAGGAATTTTGTGAGGTTCAGATGAGATAATATATGTGAAACGCCTCAAGAACTACAAAACGCTTTGTTAATATAATTACTATGAACTCTGTTGGCAATTTATATATACCTCTATTACGCTGGCACCATTTTCTTCTTTTTCATTAATCAACCATTCCAGGTCCTTTTCAAAGTCATCTTCATATTCTTCACTACCTTTTGAATCAGTTTCTTGATTTTCATCCATTTTCTGTTTGTTAAAGAATAATGTTATAAGATTAAAAGAGATAAGGTGTATGTCATGTCCACTTTAGGGGTAGTATGGAGTATGCTTAATTAGCTTACCTTTAATGTTAAAGGTAAGCTAATTAAACACAGAAACACAAATTATGGAATGTTCAGAATAAACATATCAGCATACCCTAAAAGAGAGACTTAAAAAGGCCAGACATTTTCTAGGTGTACCACTCCTAACAACCATTCCACCTCCCCGCAATTCCTGACACCCTATTTACGAGGAGACTAAAAAAGGTGGATAAGAAAAGTATCTGAGGCTTAGAGAAGGATTTTCCACATCCCTACCAATCATTAAAACTCCTTGTCCAGGTACAAGCTGATGAATCAGCTTTTTAGTCTCACTCGTTCACATTTTCTCATATTCAAATAAAAACAATTATATTAACCCTCATCCTCAGTTTCTCAGTCCTTCTGGTAATTTATATAGCATAATTATAATTTGTGATCTGAGAGTTTTTTTTAACTATGTAACAACTGACTCTCAGTTATAGTAAATACTAATTTCCAGAGAAGTCAAACTGTTGTCAATTCAAAATAACATATATCTTTTTCATAAAAAACAAACTGTGATGCCTAGTACTATCTGGAAGGCAGTGACAAGAAACAAGAATGTCAGATGACAGTTAATAAATGTTTGTGAAAATGGTATAAAACTTTTTATGAAAATACCATTCAGCCATTTTTATGAAAAAACTAAAGTTATCTGCAAATTGAGGTCAGTTCCAAGTCCTAATTTTTTGGTCCATAACTTTTCAAATGATGGAAGCATTTTAATCTTTACCTATAACGTGCCTTTATGTGTGTGAGCATACTATATACATGTGTGAATATGCACTGCAATTTTGACAAATATTTGTTGAACACCTACGATATTCCTATAAAAATTATAAAATATGCTCTTGAGCCCTGATACAGAAGACAAACATAAACAAAATACATACATTTAAAATGTAGATAAAAAACATAAATTGAAAATGTAGATAAGTGGGGAAAAGGTATATTATAAAGGACTGTGGAAAGAAGAATAAAAAAGCAACTAACTCCGTTTAAAATTGGAAATATCAAGGAAAGATGAGATGGGTTTTGAATAATGAGTACGAGAGTTCATCATTATCCCAGACAAGAGAACAGCATGAGGAAGAAGCAACACAGAAGTGCATGGAATTTTCCAGTGTGGCCTGAACATAAATGTGCTCCTGGAGAAGGGTCTAGAAGAAGTGAGAAGGCATCAGTTTGATGTCATATTTTCTTTTCAAAAAGAAAATGGTTGAGGGAAAATTGTTTATGTGGATCTAATTGTCATGAAATAGCCAAAGGTAGAAATATACAGCAATAATCTGCATACGTTCCACTATTGACTTAAACAAAAAGAGCAATGCTCTATAAATATACCTAGAATTTTAGGTCCAGTTTCAAAATAACTGTAGAACTATGATCTTCAGGGCCCCAAACACCTGGGACCTTGTTTCTATACCTGCCTTCTCTTGCTCCTACACCAAGAATAGGTTGCCTAAAACCTTTTCTGGAAGTAGAAAGTACAGAAGTCAAGCACACATTAAATCTAGGTACATTGTTTTTGTTTTGTTTTGTTTTTTTGCGGTACGCGGGCCTCTCACTGTTGTGGCCTCTCCCGCTGCGGAGCACAGGCTACGGACGCGCAGGCCCAGCAGCCATGGCTCACGGGCCCAGCCGCTCCGCGGCATGTGGGATCTTCCCAGACTGGGGCACGAACCCATGTCCCCTGCATCGGCAGGCAGACTCTCAACCACTGCGCCACCAGGGAAGCCCTAGGTACATTTTTTAAGATACAAAATGAGAGAAATTATGTTTGATTTGATAAACATAAAACATCAAACTCTGTTGTGGCCGTTAGCTTCACTTTATTCTCCCCAAATGTTTGACCAGACTACCTAACCTGGTGCCAGTTTTACTAAAGCAAGATTTACATTTTTTTCCTTCTACTGTTCACCACCAAATGATAATGAAAGCATGTGGGAGACCATCTTTCCACTAGCTGTACAAGCACTAGCTAAGAGAATAGATAATGCTATGTGTGAAAAAGTTTTGATAGGTTTTAGTGCACAGTATGTTCAAAATGAGTTAAAAGGATGAGATAATTCAAATAGATACATGCACCCCAATGTTCACAGCAGCACTATTTACAATAACCAAAACATGGAAGCAACCTAAATGTCTATCAACAGATGAATGGATAAAGAAGATGTGGTGTGTATATATACACAATGGAATATTATTACTCAGCCATACAAAAGAATGAAATAATGCCATTTGCAGCAACATGGATGGACCTAGAGATTATCATACTAAGTGAAGTAAGTCAGAAGGAGGAAGACAAGTACCATATGAGATCACTTGTACGTGGAACCTAAAATATGACACAAATGAACTTATTTATGAAACAGAAACAAACTCACAGACATACAAAACAAACTTTTGGTTACCAAAGGGGAAAGGGCGTAGGGGAGGGATAAATTAGGAGTTTGGGATTAGCAGATACAAACTACTATATATAAAACAGATAAACAACAAGGTCTTACTGTTAAGCAACAAGGTCCTACTGTATAGCACAGGGAACTATATTCAATATCCTGTGATAAACCATAATGGAAAAGAATATGAAAAAGAATATATGAATCACTTTGCTGTACACCAGAAACTAACACAACATTGTAAATCAAGTATACATCAATTAGAAAAAAAATGATGAGGACGAAAACATAAATGGGTTCCAAGGCTGAGACCTGGCTGAGGTACAGATAACATACAAAGCTCTGTATGCAGTTTGTTACAGTTTAGAGAACAAAAGACAAGCTGGAACACATTCAGAGGTTGGTAAACCAGGAGACGGAAATAAAAGACAAGGAGAAGGGAAGAAGACAGGTTATGAGAATAAAATGCCTTAAAGCCAGTATTCTGAGGAATACTTGAAAACCCTCAGAATGTTAGCCCACAGAAGAGAATCTCCTAAAGGAGAGTCATGACAACTGCTTTACAATATTTAAATGGTAACCATGTAAAGGAGGGTTGGACTTGCATTATTTCAAACAGTAAGACTAGTACCAAGGACTAGAAACTCAGGGGCAAATTTTTCCACAATGTAAGACAGAATTTACATTTTCAAACTTGCCCTGAAGTGAGCTGCGTTCCCTGTTGATCAAATGTTTATACATAGCTCAGAAGATAATCACAGCAAGACTGTTTCAAAGGAGACTGAAACTTTAGACAAATGATTGAGCTAGATGACCCTTAAGGTTTATTTTAACTTTTACTACAAGAAGCAAATTAGCAAATAACTGCCGACTTATTAAATGCAAGAGAATGTAAAAACAAATGCACAGTACCATGATAATGCTTACTCTAAAATAAATTATCAGTGTCTGAATAACTGAGTTCAAGACTTAAATTCTAAAGTCTATCTCATTTAAATGTCACCACCTTTCCTCTGCAGAGTTCTTAATATTACTTCCCCTTCCCTCTCAAGACAAAATTAGTTTTAGGCACACTGAGTGTTAATTATTCAACTCAATTATTCAACTGGATAATTATGACTATTTCTAATGTATTAGTTGGACTGTATCCTTCTAGATACTTATTTCTTTTAAGCTAAAAACAGGAAATGGACTTTCTTAAAGGACTCAAAGTAATGTCTCAATAATTTGGAAATCAGAGGTTGAGAGGAATATTTTGAAGTGACCTGAAGAAAACAAATCAATGTTTCAGAGTGAGTTTATTTATCACTGCCTAAGCTGCAAAACTGGCTAAATCATGTAAACTGTTTTGTCTACTTACCTACCAGTTAAAAGTAAGGGTGCCGGGGCTTCCCTGGTGGTGTAGTGGTTAAGAATCCGCCTGCCAATGCAGGGGACACGGGTTCAAGCCCTGGTCCGGGAAGATCCTACACGCCACGGAGCAGCTAAGCCCGAGCACCACAACTACTGAGCCTGTGCTCTAGAGCCCGTGAGCCACAACTACTGAGCCCATGTGCCACAACTACCGAAGCCTGCGTGCACAGAGCCCGTGCTCCGCAACAAGAGAAGCCATGACAATGAGAAGCCCACGCACCACAAGGAAGAGTAGCCCTCGCTCGCTGCAACTAGAGAAAGCCCACACGCAGCAATGAAGACCCAACGCAGCCAAAAATAAATAAATAAAATAAATAAATTTTAAAAAATTGTTTTAAAAAGTAAGGGTGCCAAGAATGATGTAGAATAGACTAAAACTCACTGTGATCCAAAACACTTATATAAATAACACTATTTTTCACAGTCACATATGCCTTAGGATAATCAGCTTTATTTTCAGATCAGGAATCTTGAAATTTATTATTTTAAGATGTTTAAGTTACATAACTAATTGTTAGAGTAAGACTTCTATGGAATTCATCACTGCTTTCCCTTAATTTCATAAAAACATGGTTCTGACCTGTAAATAAATGGTTGCCTGAAGACTCCAGTAGATACGCTTTTCTATTCACAAAGTATCTCACCCATGTGAAAACTCAAATTTAAAACTAAAACACAGAATCAGCAAAATAAGATAATTACAAACTAAACATATTAGGTATTCTTAAATCAAACTATCATGCTGTAATTAAAAAGAAAAAAAGCCATAGTTGAAGTGACTCAGGGAAGTAAATGAAGTTCATCAAATAACAAGTGCCATTCTTCTCCTGTAACTTCAAAAAATTCATGGATCGTTCCCAAGTAAACAAAGAACAGAAATCATAAGCTCTTGTAACGAAGTCCCTTAAGCCTTTTTCAAATGCGTCACAGGATATTCAATCCCCTTCAGTTTTTTTAATCTTCATCCCCAGGGTACTGGCCATATGGCACACAGTCTACATTCTGGAAAAGAAATACATCTTACACAAACTGAATCACCTAACACGTATTCCTTGTGAGTTTCACACATTCACTGTGTATCATCAGTAAAAACCTATGTAGGTGGCTTAGGCCAGAACCACCCTCTTAATAAGGAACTGTAGCAAGAGACAGAAATTAATTCCTTCCTCTTATGTGTCTGCTAAATCCCTCGTGGTTATGACTGTAGATTTTTTAGTTAAGTCCATATATACACACAATTTTGATAAGTTTCTTTCAGGATTCAAAACACTCAAAAATAGTTTTATCTAAATCATTGACTCCAGTCATACTAGTTTAAGGTTGTTTAAAATCTAAGAAAACGGGAAGAACGTCAAACCAAACGCCTTTTAATATAAAATAAGTACTTAAGCAAAAGCTAACCAATAATCACATCATGAAACCATCTGGCCCATTCTTACTGCGGCATCCTACCCAGACTGTGATCCCATCAGTAAAAATTTTTTTAAGTCATAATCTGTCACACAGTATGACGATAAACAATATTTTACAAACATCAGTGGTAATTTTAATTTCTATCCAGGGTCCCAAGGTACCACCGACTAACTGAATCCCTTAGCCTCTTCATGGAAGCTAACATTTCAGGAGTGACTTTTTTCTCCCAGGGATGAGAACTTTCAGAGGCGAAAGAATATGACAAAAATTAGAAAGGAAGCTACCCTCTGAGGGGTTTCCCTCATACAGAGCGAAGTAAGGCGGAATTGCCAGGCTTCCCCGCCAGCGCCAAGCTCCGTGGACCCCGGACTCAGAAGGATGAGGCGCCAACACGAAGTCTCCTCACTCGCTTCTCTACCCACCTTTCCTCCCAGCTGTCCCAGACGTTTACCCCTTTACCCTCTCTCCCACCGTAAATATCTCCGCATCACCCTTCCCTTCGCTCCCTCTATATCCCCTCCTGCCTGTGTAAGACGCAGCGGCTGAGGTCACAAAGTCGGCCAGGGGAGTTCTCCTTTCCTCCTCTTTCTAAGCTCTGACAGCAAAGCGAGCGAGACCCCAGCACCTGCGCCGCAGCAGCCAGGACCCGGCTGCCATGGCAACGACGCGTCTCCGCGTCTTCCATCCGGGCCTCTTTCACTACAAGGGCGCGGGAGACCAGCGCAGACGCAGACGATAGCTTAAGAACACCTACCTCTCCGGGCGCTCCTCCTGGTGCGGGCAAACGACCTCTCTGGCTGCGGTTTCTGAGGAAACGACCAAGAAATCCAAGCATCACCCATAAGTTTCGCGAGGGTTAGTACGAATTGGGGAAAGTTTACTGTCTGGGTTGAGTTTTCCAACGTGTGTCTCTTGCCGGATACGGACTTTATTAGAATGAATTCTAGAGGTATATTGCTGTTAAGTTGTTTTCTTCACCATTAACTTCCAAAAGTAGTTTCAGCTTTCATTAGTAGATAAGCATATTGCTAATTAGTGACCGGAAGATTCCCCATCCCACCCCCATCCTCCCTAATCAAAACCAAACCTTTGCAGCTAGAGGTTATCATACTAAGTGAAGTTAAGTCAGAAAGAGAAAGACAAATACTATCTTATATCACTTGCATGTGGAATCTGAAATATGGCACAAATGAACCTGCTATGAAACAGAAACAGACTCACAGACGTGGAGAACAGACTTGTGGTTGCCAAGGGGGAGGGGGTGGGGGAGGAAAGGACTGGGAGTTTGGGATTAGCAGATGTAACCTATTATATATAGGATGGATAAACAGCAAGGTCCTACTGTATAGCACAGGGAACTGTATTCAATATGCTGTAATAAAACATAATGGAAAAAAATATGAAAAAGCATGTGTATAACTGAGTCACGTTGCTGTACAGCAGAGATTGGCACAGCATTGTATATCAACTATATTTCAATTAAAAAAAATAGAGTAAAATAAAAACTTTTATTGCCCAAGAGAATGGTCAAAGGAAATAGGTTGTTTGCTCCAACTTTCAAGCATGTCAAAATGGTCATCTAGAATTTTCTCAAATCCTCCTTAAAGGTCATCTTTATGTATGAAGGGGGAGCAAGATGATTTTTGGGCTGTGGTGACAAATGACAAGATTTTAGGAACTGTCCATTCCCTACCAGAAATAAAACAGGGAGAAATGAAAATATTTCCTCAGCACATTCCATTCAGATTATTTTTGTTTATCATTAGGATTTCTATCATTTGGTAAAATGGAGAGCACCTTTTCTCCAAAGAGGAGCAATATAAAACTGAATTTTTAAGTATTCTCCAAACTGTACAGTAGACTAAGTTAAAAAACATAGAAAAGATTTAAGGTTAAGATTAATTACAATATTGAGTGCACTTCCTAGCTACAGTGTAGAATGTATAGTTGTAATGACCTAATGTTTCTTCTGCTGCAGGACTTTGGTCTTAGGCCAAACATTTGAAAAAGACAAAAAATATAAAATTATCAAGTATTGAAGGTCAAAGGAATTTTAGTCAAATCTCCTTTAATGAACATGGAATTACTACAAAGCTAAAGTTGACCTTATGTTTCTGAACTCCTAGTTGAATATTTTTTCCACTGACCCTCCTAAATATTTTGAGTATTTTTGCAAATATTAATGGAATATAGCACCATTGTTCATAATATCCAAAAAGCAGAAACAACCCAAATGGCCAAAAAATAATGAATGGATACATAAAATGTAGTATATCCATTCAATGGAATATTTCAGCTGTAAAAAGGAATGAAGTACTGATAAATATTCAATACTACAACATGAATGAACCTTGAAAATGTTACTGAATTGGTCAACCGGACCCATGCTTAGAGAATAGATCTTAAGTGTTATCACCAAAAAAAGAAAAGTAACTATGGGAGGTAATGCATGTGTTAATTAACTTGATTGTTGTAATTATTTATACTTATAAATATTATATAGTATAATATTATATAATATTTACATATAAAATATTTTATATATAAAGTCATCATATTGTACACCTTAAAAATCATGTCATATAACCTAACTATATACAATTTTTATTTGTCAATTATACCTCAGTGAAGTTGGAAAAATAAAGTCCTCTTTCCTCTTCTCTCTGGTGTGAGCCCTTTGGACTACCAATGACTGCACAAGGAAGGAGAATTAAGGAAATATAGGAACAGGATGATTTAGGTAAATGCAGGTACAAAAAGAAAAGAAGTTTTCTGCTATACAGGCCTTTCACCTAGATGGACTTTAATGCTCTTCAAAGTCAGAAAATGTTAAGCATCAATAAATGACTATGTTTTAGTAATAGGCAGCAGAAATGTGTTTCTAATTTATGACTCATCAAAGACTGGGATTTTTTTTTTAATTGGGGTATAGTTGTTTTACAGTGTTGTGTTAGTTTCTACTGTACAGCAAAGTGGAGTTCCCAGTGGTATACAGCAATTCTCATTAGCTATCTATTTTATATGTATTAGTGTATATGTGTCAATCCCAATCACCCAATTCATCCCACCCACCCTTTCCCCACTTGGTGTCCATATGTTTGTTCTCTACATCTGTGTCCTATTTCTGCCTTGCAAACTGGTCCATCTGTACCATTTTTCTAGATTCCACATATATGTGTTAATATATGATATTTGTTTTTCTCTTTCTGACTTATTTCACTCTGTATGACAGTCTCTAGGTCCGTCCACGTCTCTACAAATGACCCAATTTCGTTCCTTTTTATGGCTGAGGAATATTCCATTGTATATATATACCACATCTTCTCTTTTTTATTCATTTATTTATTTATTTATATTTGGCTGCGATGGGTCTTCATTGCTGCACGCAGGCTTTCTCTAGTTGTGGCGAGCGGGGACTACTCTTCGTTGTGGTGCGTGGGCTTCTCATTGCGGTGGCTTCTTTTGTTGCAGAGCATAGGCTCTATGCACGCAGGCTTCAGTAGTTGTGGCTCATGTGCTCTAGAGTGCAGGCTCAATAGTTTTGGCACACAGGCTTAGCTGCTCCGCTGCATGTGGGATATTCCCGGACCACGGATAGAACCCATGTCCCCTGCATTGGCAGGCAGTGGATTCTTAACCACTGTGCCATGAGGGGAGTCCCTGTCTTCTTTTTTTTAATTAATTTTTTTAAAATTTGGGTATAGTTTTTTTACAATGTTGTGTTAGTTTTTACTGTACAGTGAAGTGGAGTTCCCTGTGCTATACAGCAGGTTCTCATTAGTTATCTATTTTATACATAGTAGTGTATATATGTCAATCCCAATCTCCCAATTCATCCCACCCCCCCTCTCCCTCTTGGTGTCCATAAGTTTGTTCTCTACATCTGCATCTCTATTTCTGACTTGCAAACCAGTTCATCTGTACCATTTTTCTAGATTCCACATATATGCGTTAATATACAATATTTGTTTTTCTCCTTCTGACTTACTTCATGCTGTATGATAGTCTCTAGGTCCATCCACATCTCTACAAATGACCCAAATTCATTCATTTTTATGGCTAAGTAATATTCCATTGTATATATGTACCACATCTTCTTTATCCATTCGTCTGTCAGTGGACACTTCCATGACCTGGCTATTGTAAATAGTGCTGCAGTGAACACTGGAGGTGCATGTGTCTTTTTGAATTATGGTTTTATCTGGGTACATGTGCAGTAGTGGGACTGCTGGATTATATGGTAATTCTACTTTTAGTTTTTTAAGGAACCTCCATACTGTTCTCCATAGTGGCTGTACCAATTTGCATTCCCAGCAACAGTGCAAGAGGGTTCCCTTTTCTCCACACCCTCTCCAGCATTTGTTGTTTGTAGATTTTCTGATGATGCCCATTATAACTGGTGTGAGGTGATACCTCATTGTAGTTTTGATTTGCATTTCTCTAATGATTAGTGATGTTGAGCATCTTTTCATGTGCCTCTTGGCCATCTGTATGTCTTCATTAGAGAAATGAAAGACTATGGGATTTTACAAATAGCGATCACTGTGTATATGAATAGTGCCATGTGTTTTCCCTCTCCACTGGTTAATTTAATACTAGTTATAACTATAAATTTCAAATGTCCATTCTGAAAAAAAGATCCAAGAAAGAGATAAAACTCCCCCAGTTTTCTGTCATTGTTCATTATACATGGTATAGAAATAAGTACACAAAATGAGGAAGAGAGCAGCATAAGGTTGAGCAACTCTCTTTCAATTAAAAAAAAGCACTTTGAAGGCTTTGATTTAGAAAAACCAATATTTATTTACATACCCAGAAGAGATTAAATAAATGCCAAGAATTAAGAAGACATGACTGTACATGTCTTCTATAAAACTGTTCAAAGTAATACACTTTACAGACAATATTCAGATTCTGTATAGAGTCACGATATTCTAAATCATTCAACAAATATTACTCAGCACTTAAATGGCAGACACTGTTCTAGATACTTGGAATATATCAATGAACTATCATCTTCCCTGGAAGTCAGAGTTCCAACTATCTCAAACACCTAGAACCCAATTGCCAAAAAAAAAAAAGGTGCAAAAGTCTCAGAGTCCTTTGCCTTACTTTATTCTAATAAGTTCAGATCTCTGAGTTCCCAGCCCAGAAATTAGAATGTTATCATTTGAAAGGAAGGGAAAAAGAAGAGGTGAAATTTTAAGCATGTATTCTTCTGAATTTATACCTATACATTCCACCTTTAAGGCTCATTTATTTACAGAGCACAAGGGCTTTATAATGTTTACATACATGTATTTGAAATCGATACATTAACATCTGGATCTTTTGTAAATTAAAAAAGCTATTTTATAATGTAGGGAATATTTTCTTTAGGAAGTGAAAAATTCACCGCCTTTATGGAGCTCACCTTCTAGTAGGGAGAAAAGACAATAAATAATAAACATACTAAATAAGTAAATCATATTGTGTGTCAGAAGGTGAGAAATGATATATAAAACATAAAGCCAAGAAGAGAGGATCAGAAGTGTGGGGCTAGGTTGTAGTAATGGGGCTGCTATTTCAAATAACTTAGTCAAGTTAAGCCTTATTGAGGTGACATTTGATACTTTTAATAGTAGTTATACACAGATTTGATGTATAATAATATTTATCGATTACATATATATTACATATCAGATATATCTTATATCTGGATATAGTTATAATAAAAATATAGCAACTGCTGAGAAAATCAAGACATTCTTTCTGTAGTGCACTATTATTATGAGTGTGTCACAGTAAAGGCTGGAGAGCTTGAGTTTGCATATGACCCTTAGCAGCAGGACAATCCCTTTTTCAGCTTGTATGCCAGCCATAAGTACATCCCTTTAACACAAAAAAATTATTCAGCACTTGTTTCATGTGTTCAGCACTTTTGAGTGTATGCCCAGCCCCCATAAGGCAGAAGTTTCAAGGGATCTCCTGCTATGAGGCTCTAGCTTACTCAGTATGTGATTAGAAATTCTGAAATCTGGGAGAAGGATTTTATAGAAATAAATTATAAAGGGAAAGAAGCAAAATGAATCAGAGGTTAGCCTTTGAGGAAAAACAACAAACATAATTTACCTTTTAAATTATTGACAGGAAAACCCTGTGTTTATAAGTAGTGTTTTATTGCCTGATTGAATAATTACTCTTTGAAACTACCCATATGGTTAAACATTAAGTGCCGTTTGCTAACCTGTCCTATAGGTCTAGCTCTTTGCAGTTTTATAGCAGAAGTTGCACTTTCTTGACTTCTAGACATACATATTTAATGTGAAAAGCAAAAAATAATTAAATATGGAAACTAAACTACAAAGGCTCTATTTAAGGTATACAAATAGTATTGATGACTAGTGATAAGAATGACCCTGCTTATCGTCTGCTCGAGGTCAAATAATTGACTCATCAACATGAAGAAATGCACTTCAGGTCACTCTGTTGTCATAAAAATACTTTTAAATTAATAATCTCTATAGTCCTTCATGTTCCACTTATATTCTTTACTATTAACATCACCCCATAGAAAGGCAAAGTACATTTTGGTTTATTGAAGGTAATATACAATTAGGCATAAAATTTTCCTGTGATTAAGTTTATACTCAACATGTTCCCAAAGGCATTTGAAGCTGCTTGCATTACCATCCTGGATACAATGAATGGTAGATATAGATGAAGCCAATGCCAGTATGCTAACACTAAGAGTCAGTTCAGTTTCTGTAACTGAGTTTTCAAATTTTAAGCAGCTAATGTAAAAATGGAAATAAAGTACACTTTCTATTTCTTAAAAGAAATCACATGTGTTCCTCAAGAAAAACCTGTTGTCCTGGCATTTATTTTTAAAATAATTGCTTTGGTGGGGTTTTTAGTAGGAGTAGTCAGTGATGAAAGGGCCAAGGCCTTCAGTAGCATTTTTATAGCAAAGGTATAGACAAGTTCCCTAAGGCTGTTCCAATTTTCTTGAGAATAATAATTTTTTAAAGCTATACTTCAAAACCATAAACTTAAAAATATTGACTTTGAATTCTTCCAACTTTTTCTCTTCACCTATGCCTGGTGAATGTCTTCTGCCTTAAAGTGACAATCCAATAGCAATGATGGCTGTCTCTCTTCGCTGGTGATGGCAATATCATTAAAGCTCATTACAAAACTTGGATATGCAAGAGTACCTATGCATTAACTGAAAATGGACTCATCTTGTCTTCTGAATCTGCGTGCAAAGAATGAATGCCTCCCAAGTACGTATATGGCCACAACCAAGAGGTTCATGTCAGCAAGCCACACTCTTCTAAAAATGTAAATCATACCCCTCTCTGACTTTCCAATGCTATTAGAATAAAATTCAAATTCCTTACCTTACTTCCAAGATTCTGCATAATTGGGCCCCATCTTACTCCTGTAATCTCACCTGCTACCACTTTGCTGCCTATTCATGATACACCAAGCACCCTGACCTCTCTGTTCCTCAAGAATGTCGAGCTCTTTTCCATCTTTGCTATTTCCTCTGCCGGGAATGCTCTTCCCCAGATATTTGCACTGCTAACTGCTTCTCATCCTTTAGGTAAGAGTGGACATTCTTGTCTTGTTTTTGATTGTAGGGAGAAAATGCCCAATTTCTCACCATTAAGTATGATGTTAGGTGTAGGTTTTTTGTAAATGTTCTTTATCAAGTTGAGGAAGTTCCTCTCTATCCTTAGTTTACTGAAAGTTTTTTTTTTTTATCGTGAATGGCTTTTGGATTTTGTCAAATGCTTTTTCTACATTAATTGATATGATCACATTATTTTTCTCTTTAGCCTGTCGATATGGTGGACTACATTAATCGATTTTTTAATGTTGAGCCACCTTGCACACCTAGAATAAATCCCACTTGTTTGTGGTGTATACTTCTTTTCACTGCTGGATTCAATTTGCTAATATTTTGTTGAGGATTTTTGCTCCTATGTTCATGAGAGATTTTAGTCTGTAGTTTTTCTTTGTTGTAAAGTCTATTTGTTTTTGGTGTTAGGGTAATGCTGGCCTCATAGAATGAGTTAGGAAGTGTTCCCTCGGCTTCTGTTTTCTGGAAGAGATTGTGGAGAATCGGCATTATTTCTTCCTTAAATATGTGGTAGAATTCACCAGTGAAACCATCCAGGCCCAGTGCTTTCTATTTTGGAAGGATATTAGTGATACAATTTCTTTAATAGTTATAGACCTATTCAGATTGTGTTTTTCAAGGAGTTCATTCATTTCATCTAAGTTATCAAATTTATGGGCCTAGAGCTATTTATGTTATTTCTTTATTATTCTTAAGTGTCCATGTAATAATCCCTGTTTCATTTCTGACATTGGTGATTAGTGTCTTCTCAGCCTGGCAAGAGGTTTATTGATTTTATTGATATCTTAACAACTGTGTTTCATTAATTTTCTCTGTTGATTTCTTGTTTTCAATTTCATTTTTTTCTGCCTTTTAAAGATTATTTATTTTCTTTGGCTTGCCTTAGGTTTAAATTGCCCTTTTTTCTTTAGTTTCTTAAAGTGGACGTTTATATTACTGATTTTGGATCTTTCTTCTTTTCTAATATATGTCTTTAATGTTATAAACGTCTCGCTAAACATTGCTTTTGCTGCCTCCCACAACTTTTGATGAATAGTATTTTCTTTTAGTTCAAAACATTTCTAGATTTCTCTCGAGACTTCTTTTTGACACAGGTGTTATTTAGACATGTGTCTTTTAACTCCAAATATTTGGAGGTTTTACAGTTATCTTTCTGTTATTTATTTCCAGTTTAATTTCATTGTGGTGTGAGAATATAATTTATATGATTTCTATACTTTCAAATTTGTAAACGTATGTTTTACAACTAAGAATGTGGCCCATTTTGGAAGTTGTTTATTCAGGTGTGGAAAAAATATGCATTCTGCTGTTGGTTGATGGAATATTCTATAAATGTCAATTAGATCAGGTTGATAGTGCTTTTCAGGCCAACCATATCCTTACTGATTTTCTGCCTGTTTGATCTATCAATTACTAAAAGAGCGTGTTGAATAATTTAACTATAATAGTGTATTTTTCTATTTCTCCTTTTAGTTGTCAGATTTTGATTCATATATTTCAGGGTTCTGTTGTTAAGTACATTCACACTGAGAATTGCTATGTCTTCTTGGAAAATTGGCCTCTTTATCATTATGTAATGACCCTCTTTATATCTGCTAATTGTCCTTGTTCTGAATTCAGTTTTGTCTGAAATCAATATAGCTACTTCAGCTTCCTTTTAATGATTGTTAGCATGGTATATCTTTCCCCAGCCCATTGCTTCTAATCTATTCATACATGTGTCTTTAATGTGGGTTTCTTATAAATAAGTTAGGTCTTATTTTTTATCCACTCTGACAGTTTCTTTCCTTTAATTGTTGTATTTACACCATTTACATTTAAAGCAATTATTGATATGCTTGGATGAATATCCTCCATGTTTATAATTGATTTCTATTTATTGCATTTATTCTTTGATATGTTTCCCCCCTTTTTTCTGCCTTCTCTGGTTTTAGTTGAGCATTTTATAAAATCTATGTTATCTCTTCTCTTAGGATAGCAATTATACTTCCTCAAAAAAATTTTGGGGGGCGCAGTGGTTTAGAGTCCACCTGCCGACGCAGGGGACATGGGTTCGTGCCCTGGTCCAGGAAGATCCCACATGCCGCAGAGCGGCTGGGCCCATGAGCCATGGCCTCTGAGCCTGCGCGTCTGGAGCCTGTGCTCTGCAACGGGAGAGGCCGCAACAGTGAGAGGCCCGCATACCGCAAAAAAAAAAAAAAAAAAAAAAAATTTTGGTGGCTGCCCTAGAGTTTACAGTACATTTTTAACTAATCTAAAATTAATTTCAAATAACACTACTGCTTCATATGTAGTGCAGGTACCTTATAAAAGTATTCCCAGTTCCTTCCTCTGAACCTTGTGACATCGCTGTCATTCATTTTACTTATCCATATTCTATAATCACTCAATACATTGCTTCTATTATTACTTTAAACATTTTAAGGTTTAGTTTTTAATAACTTAAGATTAAATAAAAATTTATTTTACCTTTATTTATTCCTTTTCTAACATTCTTTCTTTCTTTATATAGATTCAAGTTTCTGACCTATATATCATTTTCCTTCTCCCTGAAGAACTTCTAATATTTCTTGCAGGACAGAACATTTTAATACTTCTTGCTTGCACTGAATTCTCTCAGTTTTTAATTTTCTGAGAAAGTCTTTATCCTGAACAAAAGGATAATTTTGTTGAATATAGAATTCCAGGTTGATGATTTTTTTCCTTCAATATTTTAAATATTTCACTCAACTTTCTTTGTGCTTCTATGGTTTCTGACAAGAATCTGCTATAATTCTGTAGGTAAGATTTTCCTGCCTCTGGCTTTTTCAGGGTTGTTAACTTTGTCTTTGGTTTTCTACAATTTGAATATGACATACCTTAATGTAGTTTTTTCTTTCTTCGTGTTTTGTTTTGTTTTGTTTTGTTTTGTTTTTTATCCTGCTTGGTATTCTCTGAGCTTTCTGGATATGTGGTTTGCTGTCTTTCATTAATTTTGGAAGGTTATTCGGCTATTATTACTTTGCATATTTCTTCTGCTCTATTTGTTCCTTCTCCTTCTGGTATTCCAATTACATGTATGGTACATCTTCTATAATTGTCCCACAGTTCTTAGGCATTCTATTCTTTTTTAAATTCTTTTTCCTCTTTGCCTTAAATTTTGGGACGTTTCCATTGACCAGTCTTCAAGTTCACTGGTTCTTCTGCTGTGTCAAGAGTAGTGATGAATGCCTTTTATAGAGTCATCAGTTCTGTTACAGTGCTTTTGGTTTATAGCATTTCCTTTTGATTCTTTCTTAGAGTTTCCATATCTCTGCTTATATTACCCATCTGTTCATGCATGTTTTCTTACACTTTCCATTAGAGCCCTTAACATAATGACCATAGTTAAATTCCCAATCTGATAACTCTGATATCTCTGTCAAGCTGGGCCTGGTCCTGTTGCTTTCTTTGTCTTTTCAGACTGTGTTTTTTCTTGCATTTTAGCATGACTTGTAAATTTTTTTGTTGAAAGCTGGACATGGTATATCAGATAATAGGGACTGAAGCAGATAGGCCTTTAGTGTGAGATTTTATGTTAATATGGTTAGAAGTTGGGCTGTGTTTAATGTTTTCCATAGCTGCATGTGCCAGAGGGTTCAAATTTCTCTAGTGTCCTTCTTTTTCTCTCTCTAGTTTTGGGGCTTCCATAAGAACTCCTCCTCAGAGAGCTTGCATCTCCTTCAGCTGTAATTCACTGTTATTCTACTAGAGCCCTATTGGTATGGTGGTAAAGTATGGAAGAAGAGAATCATTCTATAATCTTATGATTAAATCTCACTCTTTCAGTGGGCCTTGGTCCCTGGGCTGTGACCTTCACAAGTGTTTGTTAGCTTCCCCCTCTATCTATTTAGGTGAGACAGAAAGGCTAGAGGGAACTGGAGTTGAAGAAATGCCCTTCCCTCACATAAGAAAAGGCTCTGGGAAAGTCTTTTTCCCTGGAGATTAGGCCTTTGTTATGAAGAATGTCTAGGCTTAGATATTCACGATGGTTACTTTCTGCCTCTAGCTACAGAACTTTTTCATCTTCCCCAAATGAAAATTTGTACCTGTTAAACATTAACTCCCCATTTTTCCTTCTCCCCAACCCCTGGCAACCACCATTCTACTTTCTGACACTATGTAGCCTTTTGCATCTGGCCTCTATCACTAACATAAAGTTTTTAAAGTTCATCTGTTGTGTAGTATGCATAGTATTTTGTTCCTTTTTAACACAAGATAGTATTCATTGTGTGGCTATACCATCTTTTGTTTATCCACTCCCTGGGTGATGAACATTTGGGTTGTTTCTGCTTATAATGACTATTATAATGTTGCTTTAAAAATGTGTGTAGAAGTCTTTGTGTGGGCCTTTTTCATTTCTCTTGGTTAGATTTCTATGAGTGGAATTATTGGGCTGTGTGTAATTTTTAAGAAACTACCAATCTGTTTTCAAAAGTGGTTGTGCTGATACATTTCCACCAGTAATGTATGAGAATTCCAGTTTCTCTATATCCTTACCAACACTTGGTATTTTCTGCTTTTTAAATTATACCTTCCTAGAGGGTGTGTAATGGCATCTCATTTTGAAACTGCACAACTCAGATGGGATTCGAACCCAGCCAAAACTCAGACTGGTTCTTGAACCCACAGGCTTAGACTTTTACTCAGCCAAAACTCAGACTGGGCCTTGAACCCATGGGCTGAGACTCAAACCCACTGTCTTTTTTTTTTTTTTACGGTACGCGGACCTCTCACTGCTGTGGCCTCTCCCGTTGCGGAGCACAGGCTCCGGATGCGCAGGCTCAGCAGCCATGTCTCGCGGGCCTAACCACTCCGCAGCATGTGGAATCTTCCTGGATTGGGGCATGAACCTGTGGGACTCGAAGGACATTGTTCCAGCTAATTAAGAACTCTCCAGACAATAGGGGCTTCTTAGACAATGGGTGAATTTCCAGGATGTCCGGCCCCCTTCCGAGAAGGAGGGAGATAAACAAAATGTAAAAAAGGTATCTGTCAAAGACCAATCAGGAAGCTGGGGACAAGTTCCCTCTCTGGTCCGAGCCTAAGCCGGGACCAATCAGCAGGAAAACACAACCAAGTCTATAATTTACATACGGGGAAGTGGGAACCTATAAAACTGACATATTCGCGCCCAAAAGGGGTTCCTTCTTCGACCTCCTGCGTGAGGACCAAGGAACCCCGGTGCACCGGCCTTCAATAAACCTCTTGCGTTTTGCATCGGCTTCCGACTCTTGTTTCCTGGGCGAGTCGAAACTCCTAGGAGACCGCGAAGGTCTAACAAACCCGTGTCCCCTGCATCGGCAGGCGGACTCTCAACCACTGCGCCACCAGGGAAGCCCAAACCCACTGTCTTTTAATTGAAATTGCACACCTGGTCTCAGGACTTAATGAAGCTCAGGTTCTTTATGTCTCAGCACAGAAGGAATTCAGCGAGAGGCAAAGTGGTAGGTAAGAAGTAGATTTATTGCGAGAGATACACATCCCATAGACAGAATGCAGTCTGTCTCAAAAGGCTTGAGAGTGGCCCAAAATACGGTGTGGTTAGTTTGTATGGGCTGGGTAATTCCATAGGCTAACCAGTGGGAGGATTATTCCAACTATTTTGGAGAAGGGGTGGGGATTTTGAGGATTTGGGCTACCACTCACTTTTTGGCCTTTTATGGTCAGCCTCACACCTGGTCATAGCTCAGTAGCATGCTAATATATTACAATGAGCATATATTGAAGCTAAAGCTCTACTGGAAGTCAAATCTTCTGTCATCTTGGACCTAGTTGGTTCTAACCAGTTTATGTTGTATCCACAATGGCTATGTCATTTTTTTAAAATGCTCCCTTCCTTCCTGTTTCAATTTGGTATTAATTTTCATTTCCTTAATGCTACTAATTTGAAGTACTTTTCATATACTTGTTAGCCATTAGTGTGTCTTCTTTGGTGATATGTCTATTCAAGTCTTTTGTCCCTTTTTAAACTGGGTTATTTGTTTTAGGATTGAGTTGTAAGGATTCTTTATATATTCTGGGTACAAGTCCTTTATCAGATATTTGATTTATAAATATTTTTCCCCAGTCTGTGGCTTATCTCATCTTGCTTTTGGTTTTAGGTTTTCCTTTGTTTTTCTTCATTAATCCACCCACCAGCTCAATCTTCAGATGATTCATAAATCAGCATTACCTCTGATCCAATGGGGAATTTTTCAAGGGAGAATTGAACTCCAGAAACTACTACCTCTGGAGCCAATCTCAGCTGAGTTATAGCCCTTCTTACAGCACAGTGGCACCCATCACAACTTGAGGCAGTGTTCTTTTCTAAATTGTTGATATTTGTACATAGCAGACAATTTAGCAGAGTATGAAATCAAACCATCAGTGGTGGATTGGCATATATTAAGAGCTGCACTAGTATATATTCTATCCCTCCCTGAGAGTAGCTCACAGATTTATCAGTAATAAAGCCAGAATTTTCTTCAGTCACTGGCTTTGAGTGCACAAGATCTAAAGCATATTTCCCAAAGATATTTCTTCCATGAATTCATATCATCTTTAGCAAAAGATATGAACCTTAGAAAAACTTTAAAATCTCCACTTTAATCAATCAATTCAATGAACATTTGTAGGGTGTTGTGCTAGGTACTAAGAGACAAACAATGAACAAAACAAGTTTCTCCCCTCAAAGAGCTTAAAGTGGATATATATACATACAAATAACTGTAATACATAGCTGTATGTATATGTGGTAGCATAGAAATATTGGAGAAGGCTGCCTATAAAAAGTGGCATTTGAGCTAATCTTCACAAATGAATTGGATATCAAAGTCAGAAATCGGGATGAGGGCATCCCAGACACAGGGACTAATATGTGCAAAAGCATAGAATCTGAGGCTCCTGAGTAATGTCAACAACAGCAAGTATTCTGGAATAGTGTAGGATGCCGCTGTGAAACAAAGCTGGAAAATCAGGTAGGGAAAGGCTGTGAAGAGTCTTAAATTCAATCCATTAGAGGTTTATTGACCACCTACTGTTCCCAACATTGCTAGGTAATCTGAGGGAATGGTTCACAAATTTTTGTGTTTGTATTATCCCACAGTTACTATTCTATCAAAAACCATATCTTCCTCTCAATTGTAATCAAATTCTAATTTTTATGAAGACATTAATGAATTCACAGGTACTATATTTGTCATTTATAATTAGTTTAAAAGGCATTAATGTGCAACGTAGTGTACCTGATAGTAAATTTGTAACTGGGTATTTTTGAAAAATTAGTCTTAAAAATTATAAGGAAAATTTTAATATTTTATGATAATTTCCCAGATTGTCTATAAAGAAGGCCCACTTTTTTAGACATTGATAAAGTCTTCTCTTCACATATTTTGCTAAAGAACACTTCAGACATGTTACTATGAGACTGCTTTTAACAAAATCTATTGGATGTGTATCAACTAGTTACATACTATATTCATGGTTTTTTGTGAATCATTAGCTTTGTTTAAAAAGATGGCTTTTGTATAAGTACATTTCTGTTTTTGTGGGGGGAAAAAGGTGACTTTAAAACTGCCCCAGACAGAAAAAAAATGGCTTGTTAGGAATATGTTTTGTGTTAGTGTGAGTTACTGTTACTGTATTTGTTTATTGTAAAGGTAGTTGGTTAATATTCAGTGTACTTTACAATAAAGAGTAATAAAAATTTCTAAGTCCTGAAATTCAAGAACATCTCAATGTTGATGAAAAATTAATCAATAGATCAAGAAACAAATGGATAAACACCAAGGTTCTACTGTATAGCACAGGGAACTATATTCAGTATCTTGTAATAAACCATAATGGAAAAGAATATGAAAAAGAATCTATATTCATATGTATAACTGAATCACTTTGCTATACAGCAGAAACTAACACAATGTTGTAAATTAACTATATTTCAATAAAATAAATTTAAAAAATAAAACAAAGCAAAAAGAAAAAAAAGGAAAGAAATGGAAAATTTTGAGCCAAATTTGATGATTATAGCCCAGGAACAGCATCTCATAAAGCTCTGAGAGGACTTCCCTGGTGGCACAGTGGTTAAGAATCCATCTGCCATTGCAGGGGACGCGGGTTCGAGCCCTGGTCCAGGAAGATCCCACATGCCGCGGAGCAGCTAAGCCCGTGAGCCACCACTACTGAGCCTGCGCTCTAGAGCCTGGGAGCCACAATTACTGAGCCCACGTGCCACAACTACTGAAGCCCACATGCCTAGAGCCCATTCTCTGCAACAAGAGAAGCAACCACAATGAGAAGCCCACGCACCTCAAAGAAGAGTAGCCCCCACTTGCCACAACTAGAGGAAGCCCGCATGCAGCAATGAAGACCCACACAGCCAAAAATAAAAAAAAACAAATTTATAAAACCACAACAACAAAAATCTATTAAAAAAAAAAAGAAAAAGAAAACTCCGAGAACTGTTCTGCCCGTTAGAAATCAAGGCACAGTTATATAAGTTTGTTGCTACAGAGGGCTACACATTAAATAATGTATTATTGACAGTTTACACAATCTAGATCTAAGCATCATCGTGGCCCCTTACAAGATCAAGAAAGAATGTTATCTTTTAAGGAGTTGACTTGTTGATGCTAGGAGAATGTTGCTCTTTATGGTTGAGCAAGTATTTCTACCCATGGGGGAGGTTTGGTTGATGCCTAATGCAGATACACAATGCATAGTAGAGGGGGAGAGAGGAGGCCAAAGGGCAGAAAAAAAGTATCTACTTGAGATGTTAAAAAGCAACTAATTTTCAAATAACCAATCTCTAATTCCATTACTCCTGGGTTCAAACATAAGCAGTTGTTGTTTTCTATATACCTGTTCCATAACCAGATTCAAGAATACTGACAATTACCTCGTGTGACAAAAAGTTTAATTTTAAGAGTAGAAATTAATATAAATTTTGCTGTTATAATAATTGTAAAGCACAAAGATAAATAAAATACAGTAGCATTATTAATAAACGAGATTGATAAGAGGTGGCATAGAAGTAGAAATCCTATAGGCTGAGTGCTTGAAATTCGTAACTACTCTTATGCCAATCTTTATTTGGCCTAATGTGGCAGTGGACTGAATTAATTTTGATGAGCAGAGCGGAAGGTGTTTTGATGGTTGCCACTCTCCTTTTTTTCTTCTCTTCCTTTTAAGGGAGCAAGAAAAATGTAGAGCAAAACAAATCATTTCTGTCCCAGGCTCTAGCCCATTCACTGATTCTAGACTAACCAACTCTCAGGTAACAAGTATAAATGAATGACTTCACAAAGAATTACATAATACCTGAGTTGATGCAATAAGAGAAAGACGGTATGAAAAGATGGGGAGAAATATTGTCAATAGGATTTGCTATCCATAGCCTGAGGGGAGAGTGAGAGAAAAATAGGAGTCACGAATGACTTAATGCTTTTGTTTAGCTTGTGCAAATGAAAGAATGAAATGGCACTTTACTGAGATCTAGGACAAGCAGGGTACAAATCAAGAGTTTGTTTCTCCAGTTTTGTTGTGATTAGTTAGGCAATCAAGTAGAGATGGAACTGAGCAGTTGGATATAGAGCCTGGAATTCAGAGAATAGGAAAGGGATATACATG
Source organism: Globicephala melas (assembly GCF_963455315.2). NCBI lineage: Eukaryota > Metazoa > Chordata > Mammalia > Artiodactyla > Delphinidae > Globicephala > Globicephala melas. The sequence continues at coordinate 59,471,907 of NC_083314.1, read as the reverse complement.
ACACACAGGGAGGGGATGTAGATGAGGAGGGAAACAAAAGTTCAGAGAAGTAAGCCTGAGAGTGTTCCAACATCTATCTAGCTGTCAGGAAGAAGAGGAAGAGCCAGTAAACAAGACCCTGGTGCAACCAGTGAGTTACAGAGAATCAAGAGAGAGTTGTGTTCCAGAAGCCAAGGGAAGGTCTTGTTTAAAGAAGGGATGTTCACTGTTTCAAATGCTGCTGACAGGCCAAATACAATGAGGACTGGGAACCACAGTTTTGACAATAGTTGTGTTTTTTTTGTATTTTTTTTCTGTGACCTTGGGCAAGTTAGTAGTGCACTTATGCTCTGGACCCTGTTTTAAAATGGGGATGGACATCTATTAAGGCTGTTGGGAGGAATGACTAATACATGATTGGGGTATAATAGAGGCGGGGCAGGTGTGGGGTTGTTAGCAGTGACTGGTAGCAGTCCCGCTCAGCCATTGGTCGGCCATTGGTCACAGTGGGCCCCTCCCGGAAGCAGACCACCGTTGGTGAGCAGCCATTAGGGAGCAACCCTTAGAAGGCTACCGTTAGCAGTCCCAGTCAGCCATTGGTTGGCATCGCAGTGGGCCCCTTCCACTGCCCTTCCTCTGTATAAAGGAGCCCGAATTGGGACTGAGGGAAGATTTTGTTGGGGTGGACTCTAGTCTGCCATCTTCTTGATCTGCTAGCTTTCTGATTAAAGTCATTATTCCTTGCCGCAACAGTTCGTCTCCCGGTTTATTGGCCTGTCGGTCGTGCAGCGAGCAGAGTGAGCTCAGTAACAGTTTTAGAGGAATGATGGGATCCTGAACAAAACAGAAGAGAGTAAGCAGAGACAGCAGCATTGCCAGTTCACTTCAAGGAGTATTGCTATAAAGGGAAGAGAAGAAAAGGGACAGGAGCTAGAAGGACATAGAAGTTCAAGCAGAGGAGGATTTATCATGAAGCTAATAAAGCTTACATTTCAGGGCTTCTCATCTGCACCGGCTTCTTCTATGGCCCTAGGAAGGGCCCTAACAATGTGTTTCTGTGAAAATATGTTTTTGTAAAATTTCCCAAGATAAAATATTTTAATGACAATGAACCAGTGTCTCCTTCCATTCTAACTTCCCTCCATCAAGTGTTCTCTACTTTTGGCTGGCTGCAGACACTGCTGGTATTTGAGTAAAGGAGAGTTAAGTTAGGAATACAGGTAATTTGGGTTCATGTTTTGTTTTAACTCTGAACAACAAAAGTGTTTTCAAGTATAACAAAAACAATGATTGCATTGAATTGAGAATTACATTTCTTCTTCTCTACCACTTAAATCCTGAAGAACTTGAGTGAGAAAAAATAAAACTACCTATCCAACCCTAATGTACTGTGAAAATAGAAGTACCAAGAATTGCAGATTTCTGGTCACAAAGTTATAAACCAATGCAGTTATTCTGGGCTCTAGATGCGTTAATTTTCATTTTTTGAAGAAATCTGTAATCATGTGAAGCAAAATAAATTTGAGAAAGAATGTAAGGATTTAAAACAAGAAACGCTGTGAGATAATAATGAGACAGGCTGGGACCTGGAACCTGAGACCCTTTCCTCCGTCCTTGCACCTGGACAAATGTCTCCTTGAGCAACAGAATACAAAGAAACTATAAAGGACTAAAGATATCCACACACATGCACAGTCGGGACAGTTATGAACAATAGGATACAAAAGGCCAAAACCCAGCTGCTACTTCTGAGGTGCCAGGAGCAAAAGCAGGGTACTGCCGTGATCCCGGCACACAGCACCACCAGGAGGGTGGTCAGACCACCTAAGCCACGCCTCGGGCCCCACCCACAGATCAACCTCTACCCTCACCCCATTTAAGGAACCAGCTTACCCCGCGTCAGGGATTGAGCAAGTGAACCTGTTGCTTGTTTTCACTCCCTCGTGCTGCAGCAGTAGTCCTTATAAAGTCTTGCGTGAATTCCTTGTCTGGTCTCGTATCAATTTCTAGTGATTAAAGAGTCCAAGAAACTAGGTCAGTAACAGTAAGGAAGGTGACTCAGCAAAGTATGCATCCTTTTACAGTAAATGCCTACTCGGAGAACCAAACCTCTTCGTTAAATACAGTAAAATAGAAAAGAAGAAACTATCAAGAAGTTACATTTCCATTAGAATTTTTAAGACTTTCTTAAAATAACTAGACAGCCACAATTTCGTTAATGTTCATTTGAACCACTCAGTGGCAAACCAGTATCTCTGTAAAATATAGTATTGTGTGGACACTACCATTTGACTACCACTTTGTTGCAGGAAAATGGGGGGCTCAAGAAGATGGTCATGTCCCAGGTTTCAGGCGAGTGAGTCCATGGGGCAGGCCACCAAGTGAGGGTCCTTGGCCTCCTTTAGGAAAGAATCCAAGAGCAAGCCACGGTAAAGTGAAAGCAAATTTAGAGACATACACATTCCACAGGCAGAATGCAGTCGTCTCAGAAGTCGAGAGCAGCCCTGGGCTGAGGGTGTGGTTAGTTTTATGGGCTGAGTAATTCCATACACGAATGAGTAGGAGGAATATTCTAACTATTTTGAAGAAGGGGCAGGGATTTCCAGGACTTGGGCCGCCACCCACTTTTTGGCCTTTCATGGTCTGCCTCAGAACTGTCTTGGTGCCTGTGGGTGTGTTATTTAGCATGCTAATGTATTACAGTGAGCTTCAAGGTCTACTAGAATTTGAATCTTCCACCATCTTGGGCCTAATTGGTTCTAACTAGTTTATATAGTATCCTCAACAGCTGTGTCATTCTTTTAAAGGTTGTGCCCTGCCCCCTTTCCTCCTGTCTCAACTTGATGCACATTAAGTAGTAATAAGTGTGAAACTTTATTTCCAGAAATATTGAAATAAATTTTCCTAAACTGCTGGATTTGTATACAACACTTTCCTAGTGTAATATACAAATACATGGTCGCTCAGCCTCTCCTAGAACATGAGGGACACAGAACAGCCACTTTCACAGGGGGCCCATATTTTTGTTGCTTACTTACTCTGCTTCACATTATAGCAAGGAGCTCCAAGACTACAAACATGGAGCAGAGTCTGTAACCTTAGAGAGGTTGCTCCCAATCTCACTCTCCTTTTCGTTGTTACTCTTCTCCCTCCTTTCCTCCCAGTTCTAATCTTTTGTTTTGTACAGGCATTTGCAGGGCCGGGGTGGGGGGGGGGGGGCGGGGAGTGAATACTAACATAAATATTTAAAAGAGCATAAAGTGAATGTCCCTTCCTACAGGTGGGCATCTTCGAGGAAATGCATTCCTGAAATCTTGATCACTACAATAGGAGCAAGAGAATAAGACATCTGCATAGCTAGGTGAATTAATTTTGAAATTACCTTCACCTTGCAGTGGTGGGCTTCTTAAAGTGCACCAGACTCCTCCATCTGTATGACACATGTGGGTTCTCGATAACCTTACTCAAGTTGTTGCTTTTGGCGCCTCTTCCTTCCTTAGGACCCAATAGATGCATTCTTGAAACTGTTGCAAACCCACAGCTGACGTTTTCCATTTTAAGAATGTCTTTTCATTGTTTTCACTACAAAACAGCCTTTTTTTTTTTTTGCGATAGTCAGACAAAAGCATAACTTCTTTTAGATGTATTTTTTCACTTCATAATGTTTTTCATCAGGAAAAAAAATGAAATCTATATTTCAATACTATCGGAGTCCAAACTAGACAACCAGGAGGTATGGATATTTTGTCTCCTTACTCTACAGGATGAAAATACCCTCACTCATTTGCCCACTATGACTGTAGGTAATTCCACACAAAATTATTTGCCAACTCTAAAAAAAAATTACAAAGAGATAAGATATTTTCATATTTTTGTATTTGTTCAGATACTTTGCAGAATTGCTGCATTAATTGTGGTTTATATTTGGGGGTTAACCAGACATTAGAGAAATTAAAAGCTTACAATAAAAGAAGGCAACTATTAGATTTCTCCTACTCAGGAGAAAATGTTTCCTTCAGGGTCTCAACTATAATTGATTTGAATTCTGGCAAGTGATGCAGAAGGATGATAGAAATACTGATCAAAATTCACAGGAAGTTGGCAATGATTCTCTCTCTGAAAAAATATTATATTTGATACACACGAAAGGCTATATATACAATATGTATGTATATTACAGTGTAATAAAAGTCACTTACCAAAATAAGAACATTACAAATATTCATGATCTACCTACACCATCTCCCTATCTTACCAAAAAAGGTAACCACTATCACAAATTTTTAGTGCTTTGTTATGTTCTTTTAAAAAAATTAGTTTACCACTTATGTATGTTGTTCTTAACCAAAACATTGTTTCATTTACTTGCTTTTGAGCTTCATTTTTTAAATGGTATAATGCAGCATGGACATGCCAGCTATTTGGTTTTTTTCTCACTGAACAGTATAATTATTTTCTAAAATTTATAAATGTTTTTTTTTTATTTTTATTTTTTTATTTTTGCGGTACGCGGGCTTCTCACTGTTGTGGCCTCTCCCGTTGCGGACCACAGGCTCCGGACGCGCAGGCTCAGCGGCCATGGCTCACGGGCCCAGCCGCTCCGCGGCATGTGGGATCTTCCCGGACCGGGGCACGAACCCGTGTCCCCTGAATCGGCAGGCGGACTCTCACCCACTGGCCACCAGGGAAGCCCCGAAATTTATAAATGTTTCGCACATTATTATGTTTGTATTTTTGCCACTGTATAGCATTGCATTAGTACAATATATCAGAAGTTTTCTATTCGTTCTCCTGTTAATGGCATTTGGGTTATTTCATGTTTTTCTTTTTATGTTTTGTGTTTAAATTGTCATTTAACAATTTAATAATTCTTCATTTTTCTTTCATAGTTGTGATTTTATTCAATCATGTTCAGATATTATGAATAATCTGTAAACAAATCTTTAAATTTAAGTACCAAAAATCTAAAAAGTCATGTAGGCCAAGATTAGGGAGCAGTTTTCTTTAGAAGCAATTCTCTCTCTCCCTCACTATATCTATGAAATGGCTTGGAGACAGACATTAAATAGTTTGAAATATTTCAGGCATATTAAATGAATAACTGTGACTCCAAATTGCCTTTTAGTTATACTTCAAGGTATAGGATGTGAAAACTGCCCTCCTTATCAAGACAGTCAAAACCTCTCAAATAAATATCCCCACATGTTTTGGTTGTACAAAAAAAAAAGAATAGACAGCATGTGAATTTTTCTTTTAAAAAAAGTATGTACATGCACACACAATTGGATGTGGTGGTATTCATTCCTTCCAAACATGTGATTTTAGAGCTATTTTTTAAAAACTTGCATTTACAAAGTAGGTGATAAAAATATTTTTCTGGATTGTAAAAAGGACACAGAAACCACCAAGACTTGGTAAATGATATTAATCAGACTGACGTCTCTCTCTCCTGCTAACTCTCCTCATTTCTACTTTCTTCAACGTCTGCAGGTTATTTGTCTTTAGTTTCCTGGATAGACATTTCAGCCTGTTTCCCTTTTGCTCTCTTTTTTCATTTGTAATTTTTTGGCAGATGATTTATTCTTTCTCACTGCCCTTTTGAGTTTGGTTTCAATGTCTGCAAGAATTAGTTTAGCTGAAAATCTTGCCAGTCTCCTCTAGAGCTCTTCTTTTACTGTCCCTTCAGCTAAATTGATCTTCACCTTGAGCTACTTTGGCAGTGGTTTGTGGTGGGGAGGGGAGGTGTCTGGGTGCCTATGGCCACAGCACTGTGGGAAACTTTACAAAGCCAGCTTGCATGGTTTTTGCTGCTAAAATCATTCCTGTTTTGTTTGCTTTTACTTTATTTTATTTTATTCTCTCAACTGTTTAGTAACATACACTCTAATTTTATTCTTTGCTATTCTTTAAACCTTACTGTGATACCTAATTTAACACAATCTCATCTAATCTGTATCTTAATATTTCTCATGAATAACATAAGGAATTTAGAATACTTCATTTCTAAATATCTCTCATAAGAGCTGTCAGCTGTGTTCTTTTATAGATGATATGTCTTTTCTCTCTGGCTGCTTTTACAATCTTCTCTTTTTCCTAAGTTAACTGCAATTTTACTACTATGTGTCTGCAAAATTCTCAGTCATATTGTAGCATATTGCCTCACCTCCATTCTATCTGCTCATTCTTTCTGAGGCTGTGATGTAAGATCTTCTCATTTCCCCCAACATATCTTAACTTCTTTTTACATCTTTAAAGGGCTGTCTCTTTACTACATACTAGATAATTTTTTAAGTTTTATTTTCCACTTCACTAATTCCCTCTTCAGCTGTGTTTAATATGCTATTTAACCTAGTTATTGAGTTTTTAAAGTGTTTTTAGTGTGAAATTTACTGAACATACAGAAAAGAACATAAAACATAAATGAAACATAAATGAAATATAATGAAATATAATGAACATAAAACATAAATGAAATATAAGGAAAAATTATATTGCAAGCACACATGTATCATCTTCCAAGCCAAGAAATATAATGAAATATAATGAACATAAAACATAAATGAAATATAATGAAAAATTATATTGCAAGCACACATGTATCATCTTCCAAGCCAAGAAATGGCTGTGTGCCCCTTAATCATACCTCTTTGCATTCCTCAGCAGTAAATACTTGCTAGACTTTTGTAGCAATCATTTCTTTGTTTTATACTTTTTTAAATCACTTTATGTATATAGATTTAATCAGTATAGTTTGCTTTTGAAAACTGGAATTGTATTGCTATATTCTTTTGTGTCTTACTTCTTTTGCTCAAAATTATGTTTATAAAATTCATAGAGGACTTCCCTGGCGGTCCAGTGCTTAATACTCCACGCTTCCCATGCAAGGGGCGTGGGTTTGATCCCTGCTCAAGGAACTAAGAGCCAACATGCCACGTTGTGTGGCTATAAATAAATATTCATTGAAATTATTTCTTGTAGCTCTGTTTTATTCATTTTCATTCCTGTGTAGTCACATTTCTATAGGAATGGAATTGCTGGGTCATAGAGGATGCAAAATCTTTGATTTTAAAGGGCCATGCCAGAATGCTATTCAAAGGGGTTGTACCAACTTACGTTGCACCAGCAATTTATGAGACATTATCCATTGAATTTTTTTTATAAATTTATTTTATTTATTTATTTTTGGCTGCATTGGGTCTTTGTTGATGCACATGGGCTTTCTCTAGTTGTGGCAAGTGGGGGCTACTCTTCGTTGCAGTGCGCGGGCTTCTCATTGCAGTGACTTCTCTTGTTGCGGAGCACAGGCTCTAGGTGCACGGGCTTCAGTAGTTGTGGCATGCAGGCTCAGTAGTTGTTGCACACGGGCTTAGTTGCTCCGTGGCATGTGGGATCTTCCTGGACCAGGGCTCGAACCTGTGTCGCCTGCATTGGCAGGCAGATTCTTAACCACTGGGCCACCAGGGGAGCCCTATCCATTGAATTTTAATTTCAGCATTTCTATTTTTAATTTCTAAAATATATCTTTAGGTTCTTTTTGAAGTCACTCTTTTCATTTTTGTTAGTCTCTTATTACTTGTTCAATTTTGTGATTTCATCTTTTATATTTAAAATTTTATAGATATTCATTTTATACTCTGTATATGATCATTCCAAAACCTAAATCATTAGGACTCTTATCTGTTGTTTTTTCTGCCAACTCTTATTTGTGGTTGCTTATGTCTCTGGTGATTTTTAAAATAATGTATTTAATTTTTAATAACTTAATTTCTAAAATAAATATTTTATATATTTATTTGATCTGAGCATGATCTGCAACTAAGTGTCTTATTAACTACTTATGCTCTATTGTGGTTTCCTGGGGGGTGTGAGAGGATAAAAATCATGCATATGGGATTAGAGTTGACAGATATTAAGAGTAACCATTATTCCTAAAGCTTTTTTACATTTCCCAAATTTCCTACCATAAATACATAATACATAATACTCTTAAAACTGGGAAATAATGTTAAAATAACCATGGAACCAGAATACTTGCCAACCACAAATAAACTCAGCTAGTAAAATTTTATCATACATTATGAGGTAGGATTTTAGGTCACTTCTTAGGAGGCTATTTATTGAAGATTAAGGTATCTTCTCTGTGACTTTCTATTCCATAACTCTGTCAGTGCAGGGGCTTAAAAGGGAATGCTATTCTCTAGAGATTATTTTTAAATATTGTTTTTAAAATTCTAATATCAGCCAGGGATTTCTACCCATTTGGGACCACATTAGCTCCCACCTAGATCCCTGACTTAATGCTGGAGTCCTTTCTACTAGACATAGCAGGTCTTTTTTTATTAAAATGGATATGGAGGAATGGCTTTGAGTAAGTATGAAATGGTTTATACCTAAGGAAAGGAGACCAAAATGCAAAGAAAAAGTCAGGGTAGGGAGGAGAGAATCAAAAAACTATAATTGTTCATGGGATTTAATTATAAGAGTTGGAGATAAAAACAGATCTTTAAGCCAACTTGGATACTCTCTCACTACGGATACATTCTCTGGCCTACTGCCTCTTAATCAGTCAAACACAAGACACAGGCAGGAATTTCTAGATACCCTTTTCTGTCCAAGTGTTCAATCTTTAAGTACTGATCTGGAGTTCAAGGTCGACTTCTGGCAACACTCCCAGAATATGGCAGGTGGGTCCTCCAGGATTTTTGGCATCCTGCAAAGAACGATGGTCAGCTCTTGCAGTTTGAAAAATTAGAAAGAAGGGGTGGTGGCTTCCCAGCTTGGCTGGGAAGTTCTGATTCATCCACCGTATTCACTAGACATTGCATCTTTGGATTTCCATTTATTTCAGTCTTCACAAAATTCTCTTAATGGAAATTTCCATTCCCTGTTAGACTGTAAAAGGTACCTGGAACAGTTCTTTGCTCAAAAAAAGTTTTGGGAAGATGAAAGTATGAAGTTGCCTGAAAAATGGCAGAAGGTAGTGGAACAAAAGGGTGAATATGATGTTCAATAAAGTTCTTGGTGAAAATGTCTTTTATTTTTACTTAAAAACCAAAGGCACTTTTTGGCCAACCCAATAAATGGTGAGGGGGAAGGGAACTGATTTCTCAGTCCCTTATTGTGTCTGATGTGATAGGTGCTTTCACATGTGTTCTTTCATTTCTTCACACAATCTTGTGAGGTAAGTATCATCCCCACTTGCCAATGAGGAAACTGAAGCTCAAGAGTGACCTCCCTAATGTATCAGAGCTTTGAGTGGCAAACCCAGTATTTTAAACTCTCTTCTACCAGCATTACTTAATGAAAAAAGTAGAGAAATTAGTCCTACTACAAGATGCTTTTTCCAGAATCAATGGAGATGATGTTCACAAATACCTTTTCCAAACTAAAACATGTTAAACAAGTAAGGTACTAAGTATGAGGATGCCATAATAAGTAAAACAAATAGATATCCAGTTTCTATCATTTGAGCATAATGCCTTGAATAAAGCATCCAGTGGACTAGGGATCATTGATAGGCATTTAAATCTTAATGTTTTACGTTGATGTACCTTTTTCAAAATAGTGAGCATTTAGCTGTTGTATTGGCAGGTGGCTATGTTGAGTCCATATCATTTGTATAATTCAATATTCATAGCGCACAAACACATCACAGGGTGTGTTTTGTAACAAAAGACAAAAATAAGGCATGGTCCCTGCTTACAGCAGGCTTACAGTCTGAAAGGCCTTAAGATACAGGGGATATAACTATAGGGAGAGAAAACTTTATCTTTAAAAAACGTTTTTGCATGAAAAATTTCCAAGTCTTTGGTGATAATCAATGAAATGCCTTAATGAAGCAGGTTTTGGAATGGGAATTAAAGAGAAGGTACCCATTTGATACTGTGAGAGAAGATTGATTTGGTTTCTAGGGTATAATGAACAAGTGATTCTCAACTAATGGCAAGAAGATGCTTCCCTGGGTATCAGAATATTTGGGGTTGGAACAAAAAGGCTATGATTTTTCAAAACAAGATGGTACCTTATGCCTTTGATTCAATTTCATTTCGTTTACTTTAAAAATCCAGTTAACACTGAAGGGAATGTAGGTCTTTTGGTTTCTAAATGGGAGAATGCTTTAAAAAAGTAAGAGGTACCAAGATGAAGACCAAGAAAAATAAACAGTACAATGTGGTGTTAGAAGAAAATTGGAAAAACAGAAATGAAAGGGAAGAGTCAAAAGTAAAGATCACAAAGCAATGGAAGAATTAACAGGATGACTCTGGGTTAGTTAGTAAAGTCAGGTGAGGGGAAGGCTTACTCTGAAATTTGTCCTAGTCGAAACAACTAAAAGATTTAAAGAAGTAATCCAAAGCTCCTAATACAGCAAAAGATAAATTAAAAACAATTCTGATTAAAAAGGAAAAATATACTATAAAATATTTATTTAATAAATAAGTTTATAATCTATACAGAATTGAATAAAAAGTACAACAAATTATTTTCACTTCTTTACAAAACTGCATACAGTACAACTTGCAAATTGGGTTCAGCATTCTACAAATAGGGCCACACACCAAGATGTAAACTTATTATTGTCTTAAATAAGTAAAGGCCCTAACTGTGTACCACAAACTTTGAATTAAATTCCAGGGAAATACTGCTTTAGTATTGATTGTACCACAGTCTATTTTATTTAAAAAATTAAATAAAATTCCTCAAATACCACTTTTCTACTTGTTTCTGAGTAAACAATTCCCTATGTAGCAAAATAAAACACAACAAAGACAAAATATAAAATTAGAGGCTGCTATTTACAATATCACTTCCTCTTCCCTTACTTAGCTAGTGTTCTTTTCCTTTCCCTTATTCAGAAAGGAAGGTGAGTGGAAACTGACTTATTCTTATCATTCATTTGCTTCTAGAATTCCTGCTTACGTAAATGAATATGTCAGTTTTGGAATCCTGACACTATTATTCAGTGTTTACCTATGTCGTTCTAAAAAAGTTAACCTAGTTTTGTTTTTTTTTGTTTTTTTTTTTAAGATTAGGCAACAAAATTGGCTTCAAGATAGTTACGTCTCAGGCTAGCAGCCACTTGGTAGACTAACTTCCCAATTAAATGTGCACAGAATAACATTTTTTTCAAGTAACCTGGAAATGGAATCAATAGCAATTCTTATTTTAAGCAGATATTCAAGATGATCCACCTTTAGAAACAAAGGCAGATTTAATGTACAAAATACAGGAACTAAGTCTATCCTAGTTCCTGTCCCACCAAAATAATTAATAAGAGTCTCAGTTTGAGAAAAAGACCTTGGAATGATCCAACTCTTAATGACATCTTTATCTTGAATAAGAAGGATAAATAATATAAAAGCTATAAATGGAGATGAAGTTATTTTTAAAAAGACTTTTCCATTTTATTTTGGAGATAAAAGTGCAAATACAAAATGGGTTAGTTGTATCTTTAGCCCATTTAGTAACTTTTCATCATAGAATTAATAGTCCTTCACACTGAAGAATAAAAGACAAGCAAACCTGCCTTAAGTTTTCTGATTAGGTCACTTAGATTTTTAGCAGGCCTCAAAACTTGCCTTACTATTTAACTAAATTAGCTTCTCTAGGAAGCATATGAATAATGTAAAAATGAAAAATCCACACAAATACATAATTGTCAAGATGGGAATTGAGAATATTTACACAATGAATTTTTTAAAATAAATTATTAACGACACATATTCCTTATAAAACACCAAACCAGAGCACATATTGTCAGTGATAGGAACAACTTTCATCTGCAGAAACACAAATGCACATGAATAACACAGAAATAAGAATTAAGTTGAACAGAGGCAGGTGCTATTAGAACATATTTCTGTTCTGACCTGTAACACCTGTGGCCCCTGTGAAGCCCTGGTCCCACCAGGCCAAGCATCTGGCTAATCTGATACAGAAGTACTTGACCTATGAAACACCAGACTCACTTGCTAGCAAGTATACACCACCATGTGCTGCTTGATTGCTCTTGATTACTTGGTTTTCAAAAGCAAGCTCACTTTCAAATCAGAAAAAAGTCATCCTTATATTGGCTCTCGTAAATAATCCATGAAGTACACTTCACTTCTGAACAGTATTCTATTACTCTAGGAGGACAAGGTATAGTCAACTGGCTGCTTTGAAGCCATGAAATGCACACTCATAAATATGTGTCTACACTTTAAAAAATTAAATACATCCAGGCACAGCTGCTGTGCAGAGTTCTTGTGATAAGAAGCTCATTAGCAGTGTGTTATGAAGTGGTCACTTGAGAACTTGATTCTGGATCTTGGGGCTTTCTGTATTTCTTCAAAATATTGACTGCACCATTAGTCAGGAAAACCACAGCAATGAGTGCAAAATAACCAGCGTAGATGAAGAACTAAAGAGGGGGAAAGAATAATTTATAGAATTATCAATTAGAAGGTAAGCTCTTTTATTACATATATGTGAACAGACTCCATAATTAAAGGTATATTCAGTTTCTCTATAACACTTCAAAAAACATTGTGTGCTTAAACAATGTGCCAGGCACTGAGGATACAAAGAGGCAGCACAGCATGGTGATACTGAAGGCTGATTCTTGGGTGCAAATCCCGACTTCCCCCTTACTAGCTGTATGACCTGGATTGAGAGACTCAGTCTCTGAGCCTCAACTTCATTTGCAAAACATTTTGTAATTCATAATATTTCCTAATTGCAGGGTTGTTGGGAAAGGATGAGATTATGTATGCAAATGTTTATTAGCACAATGCTAATGCTGTTAATACTATCGTTTTTATTTTTGTTGCTGTTATAATTGAATCTTGCTGTTATAATTGAATCAAGCTGATATGATTAACAGGCCAAATTCTGAATATCAAGACCTCTACTCTTGCCCAGAAGAGGGCAGTAGAAGGTCAACTATCAATATATTCCATTATAAGATTACTTTTTATAAGAATCTTCTCTAAGCCAATTTTTTTTTAAATTTTATTTATTTTTTGACTGTGTTGGATCTTCGTTGCTGCATGCAGGCTTTCTCTAATTGCGGCAAGTGGGGGCTACTTTTCATTGCGGTGTGCGGGCTTCTCATTGCGGTGGCTTCTTTTGTTGTGGAGCACGGGCTCTAGGCACATGGGCTTCAGTAGATGTGGCACGCGGGCTCAGTAGTTGTAGCTCACGGGCTCTAGGGCACAGGCTCAGTATTTGTGGCGCATGGGCTTAGCTGCTCTGCGGCATGTGGGATCTTCCTGGACCAGGAATTGAATCCGTGTCCCGTGCATTGGCAGGCGGATTCTTAACTACTGAGACACCAGGGAAGTCCCTCCGAGCCAATATTTTAATGTAACTATGTTGTTTATCAACATCATCATCATTTTTGTTCTTAAAATAACTTACTAACTACTGATAAGCTAACACTCTGAGCCAGGTCCTTTAAAATTCTGTTTCATTTTCCTATAGGAAACTCGTTAATTAATCATGGCAGTTACAAGTTTCAGCACAGCCCACAAAATTCTATTATTCCATACGTTTAAACCTACCACTTCTATAGCAAGATGACAAGCACCTAGTTACTCTTCTACCCTCCACCCCAGATGAAAGTACCTAGCCCTTGAGAGGTCTTCTCAAGGTTTTTATTGCAGGTAGTAACTGGGAAACACTTAAGTAATTCTTACTTAAAAGAAAGTAATAAGTTCCCATTCCTCTGCTCTGTCCACCCCCTCCCCCATCCTTTTGTGAGGCAGCATGATGCAGTGGGAGATGCCTAAGCTTTGGAGTCAGATGCTGGTTTGAATCCTGGTTCTGCCATACTATTATTGACTGTGACCTTAAACAACACAACATCTCTCAGACTCATTTTCTTGATGTCTAATCCTGATAACAACACTGCACAATTCTATATAAAGTACCCGGCACATAGAAAGCACTCAATGCACATTACCTATTTCTCTTTTAGACCTCCTCAGTAAAAACAAAGTTACTTACTGCTAACATGTTAGGTCTTTGTATTCTAAGAAAACTAATATGTAAGGAAGGAATAATGGAGATGGAATCATTTGGGCTGAGATGAGGTACGGTAGGCACTTTTTTATTCAATTGCCCATTTTGCTGAAGTACAGAACAAGCCCTACCTACAACTCACAATCAAGAAGGCATATACAACTATACAATTCCTGAGTGAATAAAATTATTCACACTGTCTCTGTTTGTGCAGGTGTTTTCTCAATAGGTCATATGTTAAGAATCATAATGCTATTCAGCAACAGGAAGCCATTACCTTGGTATTTGGGTGAGGGGTGTTTTAAATAAAGAAGCAGGAGACTTAGAGAGCTTTGAGGTGAAGCATGGCATCTCAAACATGAGATGTAGTATTCCAGGCACAGAATTTAAAATGGAGGGAAATAATGGATGAGGAAGCAGAAGGGCTTGGCCTGGAAGGAACCAATATTACCTCTCAGCTCCACCAGGCTGGTTAATTACACACAGAAATGTTCTAGGGCCTCATCAAAAAGATGATATTGTTTGAATTTGTTTCCATGAAGCATGCTCCACTTCTGTTACCCTGATCAACTCATAACATCTTCAGTACCGAAACAGAGATCTTACCTGAGGGGTAATTTCCAAGCCAAGGCCACTGGCATCTACCACAATTAGAGTAAGCAGAGTCTGCAGTGCCAGAGCGATGAAGGTATTTACACCAAACACTAGGGCATAGCGCTCCACGCTGAGGTTTGCAGCAATCTGAAAACTTAAAAAATAAATAAAAAGAATGCATAGACAAGAATTACTTCCAGGATAGTGTGAAGAGTAGCCCGTACTTTCTACTGTCAATTCCCTTCCCAACCAAGTGAAGAATATTTTGTTGCTAAATGATGTAAACCCCATGCAAACATCTGAAAACAGCAGGAACATTTAAACAAGGAAATAAAGAACCTTGCCTAAATGCTTCCTCAGGAGAAAAACTGGCAATACACATATAATGCTTCCTCCCATTTGCCTCTTTTAACCAGAAAATTTAATTTGTAAAGAAACCAAAAAGCTAATCCTGTCAGCTCTTCCTAATGGTTCTTTGAATCAAAATACATACGTTGCTATAGTGATGAGTAACATGTAGATGATTCTGAAGACAACGTAGGATGCGTAGCACACCCAAATGTTACCCACGGTGTCCATGATGTACACTGCAGCAGCAATCAGGAGAGAAAACAGAGACAATGTCAATTCTCCCCAAGTGGACCAGGATAATTTTATGTAACCAACTGCAAACACAGCAACAGCACCTACAAAACAAAAAGAGAAAATTTGTCATTTTGCTACACAAATACTATTTCAATAAATTAAAAATTCATCTTAGATTATTACATTTTAAGATCTTTTAACTTTTAAACAGGGTAGCTTAAGATTATGGAGGGCCTTGAAAGACAGGCAGAGAATTTTGGACTTGATGGAATAAATAGTATGGAGCCATGGAGAGATGATGAGAGACTGAACTAGGGCAGCTGGTAATGAGAAGGAAAAGGAGGATACAGAGCCAGGGATGCTGCTAAGGAAAAACTACTGAGGCGGACACAGAGGCGAGAATCAAAAAGAACCACTGCTTGTAGCTTGGCAACACGGCAGGATGGCTCATCTCTCTTCCCAACTGAGGGGCAGTTTATTATGTGGTAAAATGATGATGATTATGATAACGAAAGCTAAAATGTATGGAGTGCTTTCTAAGTGCCAGTCACAGTTTTAAGTGTTTACAGAAATCATATAAAGTTTTCCAAAACCTTCTGAGGTGGGTCGACAAATTAGAAAGGGACAACAGAATAAAATGGCCAAAGACACAGGCTCTGAGTTCAAACCGCGACTTTACCACTTACCATCTATATCATCTTGGCCAAGTGATTAACCTATCTGTCCACAGCTTCCTTAACTGTAAGCTGGGGATAATAATTACACCTATCTTAGGAATTCTGTGAGGACTGAGTGAACATACATAAAGTCTTTAGAGCAGCGCTTGGCACATATAAACAATATATTTGCTACTGCTGTTATAAAGTATTGTATAGGTTACTCCAAGTTTTTCAACAAGTGGCAGAAGAACCCAGTAAATCAGAGATAATGGAAACCTAGATAAGAAGACAATTTAGAGGACTATTATATTAGGTTTCCCAAAGGTTAAAAGAATTTAAGTTTGTTAGTCATAGCCCTCCACCTCATGTGCAATTCTAAATTGTCCTCCTAAATTATAAAATCAGAGCTCAAAATAAGTAATCCATTCTCTGGGGTTACTTCAAACTTGGGAGGGGAGAGAAAATCTGATTATGGTTGACTTCACTACCAGAGGAATCTCCCCCTCCCAAGCTGCCCTACCACCCTGCACTGCTTACCCAGTAAGGTTGAAACGGCCTCCACGCCACCGTTATAGATGGCAGCATGACGAGAAGGCATCACCTGCTCCCACAGGCCCTGTGCATAGTTCACGACTTGAAAATAGCCGCAGGTGGAGAGGGCCCACCACACGGACCAGCAGAGCAGAGGGCGAGAAGAGTAGCACACCAGGAAATCATTCCACAGGACCTTCAGCACAAGGAGACGGTCTGGCTTGGATTCCTACACAGAAAAAGGGAAGAAGCCAACTGTACAGAAAGCAATTGTATAGACTCAATTTTCTATTCAACAGACTTTTTTCTTGTTCCTTGTGAAAACCAATTGCTTATTTCATATACGTGTGTGTGTGTGTGTATGTATAAACTTCTTAGCAATTACATTTATCCCCCTGGGGAAAAAAACACATTCTTATATAATTTTTGCTTTGAATGCTCTATAAACATTAGTACATCCAGCAAATGATATACTGTTTACAAAATGAAGGTAGAAAGATGGTCAGAAATCGCGTACTTTAGCCAAAGGGAGATGACATTCCATATCTCCCCATACAGTGGCAAGCAACATTAAGAATAAGCAATAATTTGGGCTTCCCTGGTGGCGCAGTGGTTAAGAATCCACGTGCCAATGCAGGGGACACGGGTTCAAGCCCTGTTCCGGGAAGATCCCACATGCTGCAGAGCAACTAAGCCTGTGCGCCACAACTACTGAGCCTGCACTCTACAGCCCGTGAGCCACAACTAGTGAAGCCCACGCGCCTAGAGCCCGTGCTCCGCAAGAAGAGAAGCCACCGCAATGAGAAGCCCGCGCACCGCAACGCAGTGTAGCTCCCGCTCACCGCAACTAGAGAAAGCCCACAAGCCCAACGCAACCAAAAAAAAAAAGCGCAATAATTAGCAACCCTAGTAAATCACTGTTCAGGTAGAATCCATGAATGAGAACCTATCAGATTCACTGAAAGATAATAGTTAAGACAGAAATCTTAGAAAGAAATAAATCAAAATATTAGCAGCAGTTCTCTCTGGCTGATGGGGTAATCAGTGATTTTAATTTTCTTCCTTACACTTTTTCTGTTACCCAGTATTTATGGGAAATATTACTATTACAATGAAGTAATAAAGCTACTATGCATGTAACTGAGTGAATCAAAACATTACTGTGTACCATCATCCCTGGACTACGCCAAGAAGTCAATATGAGATTCCAGACATCCTGTGAAATAGCTATCAAAGGTTGCCATAATTCCGGAGCCTCGCTCAGAACATAGGAACTTTTACTTTTGCAACTAACATGGGAAGGCAAAATGAGAGAATCCAAAGGGACCAAGAGGAAGCTAACTGTGAATTAGCATATAAGAGCCAGGATGTGTGACAGGAGCCATGTTACACATTATTAACACCAATGGCAGCAGCATGATTCAACCCGCTTGCTGGCTGGAACCCATATCTTGCACATGAGAACCTACAGATGTAAAATGACTACTCCCACCTGCTGTCAGCCCTTTCTCCTTTATTTTTAAAAACTGAGGTATAATTGACCTTTAACTTTATACTAGTTTTAGGTATATAACAATGATTTTATATTTGTATACAATGTGAAATGATCACCACAATAAGCCTAGTCAATATCTGTCACCATACAGTTATAATTTTTTTTCCTGTGATGAGAAGTTTTAAGATCTACTCTCCTAGCAACTTTCAAATATGCAATATGGTATTACTAATTATAGTCACCATGCTGTACATTACATCCCCAAGACTTATTTACAACTGGGAGTTTTACCTTTTGACTCCCCTTTACCCATTTTGCTACCCCCTACCCCCTTCCTCTGGCAACTACCAGTCTGTTCTCTGTATCTATGAGCTTGGGGTTTTTGTTTTGTTTTGTTTTTAGTTTCCACATATAAATGAGATCATGCAATATTTGTCTTTCTCTGTCTGACTTACTTCACTTAGTATAATGCCCTCTAAGTCCATCCACATTGTTGCAAATGGCAAGACTTCATTCGCTTTTTAATGGGTGAATAAATAGTGTTTCAGTGTGTATATAAATTTGTCCGTATACCACATTTTCTTTATTCATTCATCCACTGATGGACCCTTAGGTTGTTTCCATATCTTGGCTATTGTAAATAATGCTGCAGTGAATTGGTGGGTGCCTGTATCTTTTTGAGTTAGTGTTTCCATTTTCTTTGGATATATACCTAGAAGTAGAATCCTTGAATCATGTGGTAGTCTGATTTTTTTTAATTTATTTATTTAATTTATTTAGTTTTGGCTGCGTCGGGTCTTCGTTGCTGCATGAGGGCTTTCCCTAGTTGCGGTGAGTGGAGATTACTCTTCGTTGTGGTGCACAGGCTTCTCATTGTGGTGGCTTCTCTTGTTGCAGAGCATGGGCTCTAGGTGCACAGGCTTCATTAGTTGTGGCGTGTGGGCTCAGCAGTTGTGGCGCATGGGCTTAGTTGCTCCGTGGCATGAGGGATCTTCCTGGACCAGGGATCAAACCCATGTTCCCTGTACTGGCAGACCGATTCTTAACCACTGCGCCACCAGGGAAGTCCCTGATTTTTAATTTTTGAGGAACCTCCACACCGTTTTCCAGTGACTGCAACAATTTACATTCCCACCAATAGTGCACGAGGGTTCACTTTTCTCCACATCCTCACCAACACTTATTTCTTATCTTTTTGATAAGTCATTCTAACAGGTGTGAGGTGATATCTCATTCTGGTTTTGAGTTGCATTCCCCTGATGATTAGTGACATGGAGCATCTTTACATGTACCTGTTGGCCATCTGAGTGTCTTCTTGGGAAAAATGTCTATTCAGATCTTCTGCTCATTTTTAAATTGGATTCTTTTTTTGCTATTGAGTTGTATGAGTTCATTTTATAATTTGGATATTAACCCCTTATCAGACATATGATTTGCAGATATTTTCTCCCATTCAGTAGGTTGCCTTTTCATTTTGTTGATGCTTTTCTTTGTTGTATAGAAGCTTTTTAGTTTGACGTTGTCCCACTTATTTTTGCTCTTGGTGTCAAATTAAAAAACACATTGCCAAGACAGATGTCAAGGAGCTTACCACGTATGTCTTCTTCTAAGGCGTTTTATGATTTCAGGTCTTACATTCAAGTCTTTAATCCATTTTACGTTAATTTCTGTGCAGCCCCTTCTTTAAATAGAACCTTTTAATAGGTATAGTTAGGTGTTTATAATACCAAGTTAAATGCTACTCTTTTCTTAGCTCAGTTATATGCAGAGGGAGATGTGTCTATTATCAAGCCAATAGCTAGGATGGAAACTTGAGAATAAGTTTGCTTCTTTTATTGTGCTGTTGAAGGACACAATCCTAATTCTTGCTATAAACAATGAACATTTTTTTCATGACGAAAGGAAGACTATCATTATTTTCTCAGATATTGATATTTCATTACCCAAAACATAGTACAAACATATACAATGAGCCTTAACCAATGGGGACAAATATAGTACATCTGGTTTCAAGGAAAAGGAACCAAAATATGTATCATGGAAGAACTGGTGTTTGAGACAGGCTTTGGGAGATAGATAAGATTAGAATAGAGAAACAATTAAGAACAACATTCAAAGCAAAGGAAACAAGAACAAAATCCCAGAAGAAGGCGCTTTCAAGGTGTACTTAAGAATCGGCAATGATAAAGTTCTCTTCCACCATAAAAGGCTTCTGGGACACTCTGTCCTGCCCTGGCCTGCTGTGCACTTATCTTGTTCCAAGAATACTCATTCTTGCCTTTGCCTGGTATCTCGTAGAGCCCTAGTTCATAAGCCCTAGTTCAGGGGCACTGGAAACCTTTTAAGAGTTGGCACAGAGACCTGCCTTTGGCTACTCTTTTTCAGGGGAGATAACACCTATCTGAGCTTCAAGGACATTAAGCTGCCAAAGGTAGGGGGCACAGCCATATACGGCTACACACTCTCTCCCTCCATCCCAACTCAGACATATCCATTGGCAGGGGCCCAACTGGAGATATCCAGAGGGAAAGGCTGTGACCACAAATGAAAAAAAAATGGGGAGGGTCAAAAGACAGACTTTGTCCTTCACACAAGTCTTTCTGATCCTGACTTTTAGTGCTCAGGGCCAGCCTGGTGAGAAAGACAGAATACTGCCCAACACAAACCTCCCCCCAGTCACTTTCACCATTATGGTTTCAATTCTTTGGGTTCTGAAGGCTATTCTGACATGAAAAGAAAGAAAGATCAGTCTTGAATTAACACTGAGTAAAAAACCATAAAGTTATAAACCTACATGTAGGTTATAATTTCATTTACTATAAAATCTGTACAAACAGTGATATTTAGAAAGGGCACTAAAATATTAACAGTGGTAATCTTTGCACCCAGCAGTTCAGATTATTTTTATGTAGTTTTCTGTATTGTTTACTTAAAAAATTAAGTATGAATCTTTTAAATAAAATCAGTAGAGCTCCAGTTCCCTCACCTGTAAAATGGAGACAGTGATACCTATATCATAGAGTTTTAATGATAGTAGTTTTAATAAGAATGAGATAATGAATATAAGATTTTTGGCACAGTGTCTGGTACCCAGGTCAAAATAAATGGGAGCTGAGATGATGAATCAGCAGCGTACTTGTCTACACTCAGATGAGAAAAATTTCTGAATCTTAGGCTTTTTACAGTAAAATGGAAATTAATGCTTACTTCAACAGGTTATTGCAAGAACTAGATAAGCATTATTCAGTATGTAGCAAGTGCTCAATAAATGTTGGTTTTCCTTATATTCTATTTACCATGACTCATTAACATAATCAACAAATAGGTCCTGAGTGCTGTTATTCAACTTTGGACTTCCAGGCCCCATCTGCCTGTTAGCATTCACTTCTTAGAGTTTCAACTGCATGCTGTTTGTCCTCTACCTTGCTCCATGCGGCTCTCAAGCCCTCGTAATATGACCACATTTCTCGTGCCACATGTAAAAATTCTAACATTTTGCAGATACTGAATTAAAAATCTATTGTTTACATTGACTCCACCATTTTTATTTTCCTGGTGTGTTCATTAGAAAATTCAAAATTACATATGTGCCTGGCATTATGTATTTTTTGGTGAGCAGTGATCCAGAGGATGGAAATGTATGCCTCCTTCGACTCCTTAAACTTAACCCCACTCTGGGGCAATGTCCCAGTCAGGCAGAAACTGCAGGTGGAGCTGGAGACCTTGAAGAGTTTGGCTATACTTCCAGCTCAGCCCAAAGCCCAAGGATGATTCTGGACTTTCATTCTGACTCGTGCATTTCAGATCTTTCTGGGTTTGGACCTGGTATATATGTCCCTCCCAGCCCGCCCTGCCTGCCCCTTCAGTTGTCATCCCAGCAGGATCTCGGTGGCTTGGGCACTTCTGGGTTTTTTGGGGGTTTTTTTTTGGCACTTCTGTTCTTAGCGGCTCTCTCCTCCAATGTTACCAGGTGGGAGGGCAGGCGGACGCACAGGCGCTGATGCCAAATCTGCCACCTCGGGCGGCGGCTGCTGAGCCAGGTACCCTGCTCTCCAGCTTTCCCGCTCTGGTGGCCGGGGACCCAACCTGTACAGTTAGAGCCGGCCGGAGGAGAAGGGGCAGCTGCCCTGCCAAGAAGCTCATCACCCTCAAGGCAAACACCTCCAACCCTCAGACCCCCGGGAGATTCAGAAGCGCTAGACGGTCCAGGGGCGCGCATCCTCACCTGCGCGCCCCAGGGCCTGACGTGTACTCTGCGCATGCGCCACCCCTCCCTAAACTTTTGCGCCCTGCGAACACACGCCCATTGTTCGCTCACAGGTTGCAGAGTATAAAAAGGCAACAGGCCAAAGAGAGCGCACTCCGCTTTTGGCCGAGTTGACAGCTCGGCCAAAGGAGAGTGCTCGGAGCCCAGCTCTCTATCCAAGGACCGACCTCACCCAAGTTCTCTAGGGGCAGTTACTTAGGTAGGCCCTGCCCCTCACCCCCGCCCCGGGCACTGGGGGACCAGCACCTGCCAGGAGGGTTCGGCTGCCCCCAGCCCGCTCCCCGCGCCCACCGACTTCCCGTGGCCGGCCCGGGTCACCCAGCTGTCTATGGCCAGCTATCCACTCGCAGGCCAGCCCACAAGTGTCCAGTGACTCTGCATCTGCGCTTTGCCACAGAGTCTCTGAGACCCCATTCTACCATCCCGCAGATCCTGCGCTCCTTTCTGGGGGTCCTTATCTCCATCTGCAGTCGAGGCCATCGGAAGAAGGCGGTGATGGGTGCTCGCACCTCCACGACATCCCGCAGCTCAGTGTCCGCAGTGGACACAGTCACTGTCAGTGTGGCGCGGGGGCAGCCAGTGCTGCCCACGACACCCAGCTGTGTCCCGAACTACAGCACAGATAAGACGGTGTTGAGGGCCCTGGGAGAGAGCGGGCAAGGGATGGCCAAGCAGGAGGAAGTCCCCACAGTCACAGGGAGGAACGAAGACCAGAGAAGCGGCCCCGATGACACCGGGGGCGCACGATCTGCATTTAGGCCCCTGGGGGGCTCCTTCTTCGTGCCCAGGCCTGGACCTCTGCAGAGAGACCTCCACGCCAAGAGGGCAGAAGACAGATCCAACAGGAAACTGCAGACCTCTTGTATGAGCTCCTGCCCCCAAAGAAACGCCATCACGAGCTCATATAGCTCCACCCGAGGTTTCCTGCCAGTGAAGAGAAGGAGGGGTCCCGCCATACCGCAAGGGCTGCCCCAGAAGTCTGCAAAGAAAGGGAGCAAGGAGGGCCCTCCGTCGCCCTCTGCAGCTCCAGTGGTTTCCCAGAGGAAAAGCCAGCCTGACAAAGATGCAGAGGCAACAAGAGGGCAGAAACGGCCCTGGAGGAACGGCTCCCTCACACCTGACGGTCCCAGGCCCCGAAAACGCAGGATTCCTCTGCTGCTGCACAGGCGAGGGGAGCCTCTGAGGCTGCCCCCAGCCCCTAAGCTGGGTTTCCGGGTCACCAACGAAGACCTAGACTCGGAGAAGGAAGCAGCGTTCCGGCGCATCAACAGTGCGCTGCGGGGTGAGACCTAGGCCATCGGAGGCCTGGGCGCCGTGCAGCCTTCCTGTCCCTTCCTGCTGCCTGCCGCAGGGGCTGCTTCTCCGCAGAAAATGTTTCATAGTTATTTCTATTTTAATATGATCACGGTACATTAAAATATATTAGTGCTTGCCTGTGAATACTAAGGTCGCTTGACTTGTAATTTTCTATATTGTTCTATATTTTTGTGACTAAAGGCATTACATGGGGGAATTAAAAGAATATCTTGAAGCGATTTTGGCTTTTGATCTGCCACTAATTCCTATTTAACCTTAATTCAGGGGTCGGATTCTTTGACCCAAGGAAACAGAATAGTATAAAAAGAAAGAATGTGAGTGTCAGAGGGTGGCAGTGATTAAGTATAGCAAGAGACGCCTTTGCAAAAGTTACTGTTGGTCCCAGAAGACTCTCACTTAGCTGTGTGACCCTGGGCAAGTCACTTCACCTAAATATCTGAATTATAGGGCTGTGCTGATGATTTAAAAGTGACTGGGCACGGTGGACGCTCATAAATCCTGGGTTCTCAATAAAGCCACTGCCCTGCTCCTTGGTCCTTTGGAATTACTATATTAGTAAAATTTATACTTGACAGTAATTTTAGCTTAAAGTTTATTTTGTCTATTTCATCTCAGCCTTTTGGCTAAGATCAAGTGTAGTATCTGTTCTTGTCACTTTAAATAGCAAGAGAAAAGAAAGAAAAATAACGGGCATGCCCCCACACTCTTCAGACAATAGGAGCCTCTTAACCTGTTCCTTTGTCCAGAGACACAGGCCATTTCTCAGTGAAGGCCTCTGCCATCACTGAGGTTGCAGGGGAGATGTGGTAACTGGGGAGAAAAAGACCAATGGGGATGACCCCCTCACTCCTCAACATGCAAGCCCCCCACTTTCTCACTTGTCTAGCTAGAAATAAAAGGTTGATCCCATGGTTTTAACTTTCAGCTGCTGCTGGACTTTGCATGCCTTGCGTAAGCTGGGAGACAGAGGCAGGAAAAAACCCACCATAATCACCCTGTTAAGGCCATGAAATTAACTGCCCTGCCCTTATGAAATTAACACTGGAGTAAGAGAGACAGATGATAAACACACACATAAAAGAGAGCTTATAGTAGGAATAATACTATAAAGAAAGTAAAAAGGGTAATGGGCTAGCAAGTGACTTTGGAATGGAGTAATGATTGCTAAGAGTGTTAAATGGCTTTCTGAAAAGCTGATGTCCGAGCTGTGACCTGAGTGACATAAAGGAACCAGCCATGAAGATCAGAATGAAGGGCAGTCCTGACTGACACAAATCTCCTGATTTGAAGTTCTGAGGTGGGAACAAGCTTGATGTGTTTCAGCCCAATTGAGAGATAAGGTCAGAGAGGTTGGCAAGCAGCCAAATTGTATGGCGTTTTGTAGGCCATGATCAGAATTTTGCATTTTGTTCTATATACAATAGGAAAATGTAGGGGGAGGGGATAACTAGGGTTTAATGCCTAGACTATGAAGATTTAAGTCAAGGGCTGATGATTTCAATTAAATTACTTCTGTGTATCCCTACATATGTGAGGGACTGGAGAGGAAAGGAGAAGTTGTTCATGGTATGCCTGGGAAACAGAAGAAAAAAGAGAGTACCTTCACATCAGTCAGCTCACAAAACTCAGGATTCTAGAGTCAAGTAAAGCTTAGTGATCATCTGATTTAACACTCTACATTTAGGGGTAGCCTAACTCAGTTAAAGAAAAAGAATTTGTGGGACTTCCCTGGTGGTCCAGCAGTTAAGACTCCGCACTTCCACTGCAGCGGGCACAGGTTCCATCCCTGGTCGGGGGAACTAAGATACCGCATGCCACGTGGTGTGACCAAAAAGTAAAAAAAAAAAAAAGAAAAGAAAAAGAGAAAAAAAAAGAAAAAGAACTTGTGATGGAATTAGTACCAGACTCTCATAACTCTTCATAAGGCCCAGAATACCTTCAACAAATTCAAAGGGAAGATGAGAAATTATTTACAGCCTCACAAATAAAGATCTACAGTGAAGGTACAAAGCTGTTCTTGATTATTCATATCTAATGATAAAGATAATAATAGAAATTACCGTGTATTGATTACCTACTTATGTATACTAATTTGAAAGCTCTACATGGCTTTATTTAATACTTGAAATAGCCCTATGAGGTAGGTATATGAATGAGGGAACTAAAAGTCACAAAGAATTAAGAAACTGGCCCAAGGTCACCCTGCTGGTAAGTACTAGTACTGGGGACTGCCTCCCTTCTTCAAAATCCGCTATACTCTGCTTCTATAAATGATATTGAGTACAAGATAAAAACAGTTATTTTGCTGCTGTCTGTGTTTTATGGAACTCACACACACACACACACACACACACACACACACAAAGAATGCTTCCTAATAGTAAAAGGTGTCAGTCTACAAATAAAAGTATAGTTTTATTAACAGATATTTATTAAGCATTAATCTCATGTCAAGCCCTGTGCTAAAGAGTTGGTTTAATTTACATCATTTCTAATGGATAAGCTACTTAAAAAAAATCATGTCCAACTATATGCCAAGCACAAAATGAG
This sequence comes from Globicephala melas, assembly GCF_963455315.2. NCBI lineage: Eukaryota > Metazoa > Chordata > Mammalia > Artiodactyla > Delphinidae > Globicephala > Globicephala melas. The sequence continues at coordinate 59,445,929 of NC_083314.1, read as the reverse complement.
TCCAGTTGCCTGTTTGGGAAAGAAAATCACTGGCTTTGGCAGCTCCTCCTCCTGCAATGTCAGCACCCTCTGCCCCAAAGCAGTAGGACTCATTCTGAAAATCAACTTACAAATACTCTAAGATAACTTGTGGACTGGGCTATCACTTTGACTTCTACCTCATTTTCCCTCTTTTTAAGTCAAGATAAAACCACCCACTGACCTAGAACTCTTCTTTACTGTAATTACCACGATTATCATTTATGGTTCATTGATGGGCTTTGTCAACTTAAGATGGCACTGTGATCTCCAATATCCACATTCTAATTTTCCTTCAAGCTCGTCAAAGAAAAGCAAGCAGTATTTTAGGGCTGTACAGCTGCCAAGCAGCACTGCTTGCCTGTCCTGGTGTCGGTAGCTGAGCCAAGGAGACCATGAAACTGACTTGAATCCTAATTTTACCTCACCATGGCCAACATGATGGTTCTGACCATGTTGTTATCCCACCGAAAGACTTCACGGAGCAAGGTACAGATTGAAGTGGATTTCATATCTGCTCTAAAATTATGTCTAGGAGTACATGTGTGTAATTTTGCACGACTCACTAGTGTTGGATCTGAATCCTTATCTCTAAAATGAAAGGGTGATGTGACCTAAAGTCCCTTTAACATGCTCTGATTGTTATATGATTTGTGGTTAGAATCACTTCTAACTCTAAAAGTTTATAATTCTTCACCATATCAAGTACTGACATTTTGCATATCTATAAATAACAAATATCAAGGTGGTCTAGGACAGAGTTTTTTAAATTTTAGATTTCACCTCATTAGTTGGTAATAAAATGAGTTTAGTGGGCAGTGATCACATTATAAAAAAGTAAACGAAATGTGTCAGAATAAACCATTGTGTTGTAAAACTTTTGTTTCATGGATGACTTTGAGGGGTTCAAGACTTCAGTGGAGAAAATAACTGTAGATGTGGTGGAAATAGCAAAAAAACTAGAATTAGAAGTGAAACCTGAAGTTGTGACTGAACTGCTGCAATTTTATGATAAAACTTGAATGGATAAGCAGCTGCTTCCAATGGATGAACAAAGAAAGTGGTTTCTTGAGATGGAATCTACTCCTGGTAAAGATGCTGTGAAGACTGTTGAAAGGACAACCAAGAATTTAGCGCATTACATAAACTTAGCTCATAAAGCAGGGTTTAAGAGGACTGACTCCAATTTTCAAAGAAATTCTACTATGGGTAAAATGCTATCAAACAGCATTGATGCTGCAGAGAAATCATTCCTGAAGGAAGAGTCAATCAATGCGGCAAACTTCACTGCTGTCTTATTTTAAGACATTGCCACAGCACCCCAACCTTCAGCAACCACCACCCTGATCAGTCAGCAGCCAACAAGATCGTGGCAAGACCCTCCACCAGCAAAAAGATTACGACTCGCTGAAGGCCCAGATGACGGTTGGCATTTTTTGGCAATTATGTATTTTTAAATTTAGGTATGTATATTATTTTATACATAATGCTATTGCACACATAATAGACTACAGTATAGTACCAACATAAATTTTATATGCACTGTGAAACAAAAAAAACTGTGTGACTTGCTTTATTATAATATTTGCTTTACCTCAGCGGTCTGGAACTAAACCCACAATATCCTTGAGGTATGCCTGTATCACACATAGCTGTCAGCACAGATGAGGAAGATAACTTCCTATCCTTACATACTGTGGACTTCAATTCAGAAACTGGAAGTAGATATTCATCATTTATTGGAATCATTTCACCTATTCATTTAGAAAATTTTTTCTAGAGCTTCCTTTACATACCAAGTTCTGAGGATAGAAAGATGAAGAAGAGACAGACATTGCTGTGGCTTCTAAGACATCTCCAACATGAGCAGTATAATGTTGTGCCAGCAACTCAATAACAAAAAAAACAAACAACCCAATCCAAAAATGGGCAGAAGACCTAAATAGACATTTCTCCAAAGAAGATATACAGACTGCCAACAAACACATGAAAGAATGCTCAACATCATTAATCATTAGAGAAATGCAAATCAAAACTACAATGAGATATCATCTCACACCAGTCAGAATGGCCATCATCAAAAAATCTAGAAACAATAAATGCTGGAAAGAGTGTGAAGAAAAGGGAACACTCTTGCACTGCTGGTGGGAATGTAAATTGGTACAGCCACTATGGAGAACAGTATGGAGGTTCCTTAAAAAACTAAAAATAGAACTACCATATGACCCAGCAATCCCACTGCTGGGCATATACCCAGGAAAACCATAATGCAAAAAGAGTCATGTACCAAAATGTTCATTGCAGCTCTATTTACAATAGCCAGGAGATGGAAACAACCTAAGTGTCCATCATCAGAGGAATGGATAAAGAAGATGTGGCACATATATACAATGGAATATTACTCAGCCATAAAAAGAAATGAAATTGAGCTATTTGTAATGAGGCGGATAGACCCAGAGTCTGTCATACAGAGTGAAGTAAGTCAGATAGAGAAAGACACATATATATGGAATTTAAGAAAAAAAAAATGTCATGAAGAACCTAGGGGTAAGACGGGAATAAAGACACAGACCTACTAGAGAATGGACTTGAGGATATGGGGAGGGGGAAGGGTAAGCTGTGACAAAGTGAGAGAGTGGCATGGACATATATACACTACCAAACGTAAAATAGATAGCTAGTGGGAAGCAGCCGCATAGCACAGGGAGATCAGCTCGGTGCTTTGTGACCACCTAGAGGGGCGGGATAGGGAGGGTGGGAGGGAGGGAGACGCAAGAGGGAAGAGATATGGGAACATATGTATAACTGATTCACTTTGTTATAAAGCAGAAACTAACACACCATTGTAAAGCAATTATACTCCAATAAAGATGTAAAAAAAAAAAATCTAAAATAAAATTTAAGTAAAAAAAAAAAATAATAATAATGTTGTGCCAGTCCCGGAGGTCATTTACTCCAGAGGAAAATACATTTGTCATCCCTAATATAAATCAACGTTATATTGAATGAATGAATTAATGAACCAATGAAGCAACTCAAGATAAAACCAGAATCCAAATGAATTGAGGGACTTTCCTGTCTGCTTTTCACCATTGGTCTAGCCCCAGAGTAGCAACCACCAGGCATTTAAGGCCGTGCTTACCTGTCCCTCCATGGGAGGCTCCTCTGTATTTAGAGGGATTTTTGATTCAACGTCTTCCCACTGCGGAAGGTGGTTAGAAGCTGAGGTATCAGTAGCAATGCCACCATTGTGTACCTTGACGCCATTTGCTCCTTGGCAGGAGGGAGGAACGTGGTGAAAGAAAAGACTCTTCTGTGGCATAGGGAGAAACCAGGCTACAGCGAAAGCCACAGAAACACAGGTAAGAGAGATGACATTCAGGCTGAATAGGGACCAGCCTGCCACTGAGACGAGGATCTGCCCTAGGACAGAGCCCACTGTGAAGCCCACCAAGGTGGCACTTCGACAGTAACTCGTGACTTTCTGGTACATGCTCAGGTCTACCACACTGTAGATGTAGGAGTAATAGGCAATTTCAGTGGCTGTGGCGATGCCATAGAAGAATTCCAAGAACTGAATGGCCAGCAGTCCCTGGGCATAGAGCAGCATGAACCATGTAACAATAAGGCTGAGTCCCTGCAGCAGAACAACAGGTTTATAACGGAGGAAGTCTGTGGCAAGGAACACAGGAAACAACAGCACCAGGTAAGAGTAAGTCCATACTGGATATATTTCATTGAAGACCTGGTAGAAAAAAGATAAAATCCCGTTAGTGATCTCAAAGGACCGGGAACATTCGTAACAATTTATTCTTATGAAACAATCTACCAGTACCTCAAAGATCTCATTTTTATCAACCAAAGAAATCTTGACAACAATTCTGATAATTGTTTGGAATATACTTCTCCGTTTCCACCCCATCGTCTTTTTCCTAATAAAATCTTCCCTATTCATCAAAGCCTAGTTCAAGGCCTTCCTCATCCTGGAAGACTTTGCTGCAGCTGATAGTGTTTGTATCCCACCACCCAAAAAGCTCTCCTGATACTGCTTTGTATGTGTCAGTCTCCTCAGTTACCTCATGGCACTGCTTCTTAACCATGGCTACACATCTCCCAAGGAGCTTTCAAAAATGTGGATGCCTTGCCGCAGGCATTTTTTAGAAACCTCCCAGGAGATTTTATTATGAGCCAGAGTTTAGAACCATTGCTTTATAGGTTCTTTCAGGGTGGACTTGACTTTCATTTGCACAACCTAACAGCTCGCACACTGTTTGGAAGATACTTGGCTCAATAAATGCTTTGGAAACAAATAAATGTTTTGGAATCATTGTCAGTTCTTACTTCTAGCCACAGAACAGGGAGCCATGATCCTACTGTTTGATTAGGTTTCTCTGATTTTAAGTTTCATTTCTTTGGGGTAACATGAATAGATAAAGAAGGTAAATCTGTCCTACAGTCTTAACAGAGTAACTATCTGTGGATGGTAGCATTATAAGCAACTCTGTTGTCCTTCTTTTTGTATGTCTATACTATGAAAAAAAATGGAAGGTTTTTTTTTCATTAATTTTTCATTGGAAGATAGTAGAAATAATATTTAAACCACAAAGACCCCAGCTGGAATTTCTGTTCCATCATTTGCCGTATGATTTTAAGCAAGTTTTTTTTTCAGTTCCTTTTAGCCTTAATCTCCATTATCAGTAAAAGAGAAGTAAAACCTATGCCACAGGGTGGTTTCTTGCAAGGACTAAATGAGAGAGTACATGTAAATCACTTACTCTTTTTTCATACGTTTAAAGACTTAAGGACTGAAGCTGAAACACAGACCACTTGGGACAATACAAATTAACTGAACTGTCGTCCCCATTCTTCGAATAACAATCATTGTAGGAGACTTTTCCCTCTTTTTACACCTACCCCATAGCCTAGTAAGTTCCTGGGGCTTTAAGCGAGTCAGTTTTATAAGTGATCATTTCAAAGTTTGGATCAGTGGCCTCAGTTTTTAAGTGCGTTCTGAAAGGTAGTCTTACTAACAGTCTAAATACTTTGTGATGGAGCAATCTAATCCTTGGGTTTGACTTACTTTTTAACTCTCATGTATACCTCAGTTCACCCAACTAATTGTTTTAAGGTTTTAGAGGAACAATAAAGTAAAAATTTTATTTTTAGTAAATTATTATAAAATAATTGCCAATGCAGAGAACAACTATAAAAGGAAAACATAATCTGAAATACATTCCAGACTTGATTTTTGACTGGCTGAATATCAAAAGTGATTTGTCTAATAGCCTCGCCTTCATGAATTCCGGTCTAATTTGTGTTTGCAAATCATCTAGCAACCTCCATTTACCAGGAAACTTTCTTGTGCCTGAATGTGTGCGTGAAAGAATAATCGAGAACTGTAGAAATGATTCTTATTCACAAGTGTGTAAGTTTTATCAAATGAGGAACAAAGTGCACTCGGCTGACTTAACACAGGGTCAGAGGCTTCTCAGTAGAAAACCAAAGGGTATAAGGGCAACCTTGAGATGAAAGCCGTGAGGAGTGAAGGCTTCCCTACAGACTTCACAGGTGTGCTCCATTAGCAACTTCCCACTCCTTTTTTGCCTATAGTTTTATTCATTCTCCTACAGTTTTCTTAAGTGTGAAACTGCCTCCTCTGTTTGAGTCTGCATATTTCTTCACCTTCACATTTTCCCCAACATAATACTACAAAGCTATTAGCCACCACACTTCCCCTTTAAAAATACCTTCCTTCCATACCCAGTCTTCTTTGTTCTCCACCACACCGCTTGGGACTTTCACTGATTCTTCACTCCAGTAATACTGTCTGCACTTAGACATGTTATATACCCTTCAATACTAGTTGTCCCCAAACGATTAACTGTGAAGTTTTCGTTATATAAACCTCATCCTTTCAATTATCAATTTAAACTGTTTATGCTTATGAGTCTAATTCCACTCCTAATACAAAAACCACAGTTTACGTAATGAAGATAAGGAAAAGCAATGCCAAGTAGAAACTAAAATAAAGGCAAGCAGGGGAAAAAGACCAGATATGTTCTCTTTAACTTATTCTCAATGAGAAACCTGAATTTACTCCTAGGAGAGACATCAACCCAAGAGGACCGTCCCTCCCACAGCATTATCAGCATTATAATAGTACATCTCTACTGACACCACACGCTATGCTAATCACCTCACCTATATGACCTCATTTAATCCAAACAACGCTAAGCGGTAGATGCTTTTATCATCTCTATCTTACAACCAAGGAAACTAGGCCTTATGTGAATTGCCCGAAGTTATCCCAGCTAGTCACCGGCAGAGGGAGTATCTGCACCTAGATATTCTGAATCCACCACCCTAAAATGCCCCATTTCTTCAATCAGAAAACTATTGTTGATCATCTACTATGTTCCAGGCTTACTTCTAATGCCATAAAGTAGCTTTTTCAACCTGCGTAGGGGTGCTTTTATGGGGCTTTCATGAAGAGAGAAGACCAGACAATATGCAGAGCTTAGCCACTGTGTCTCCAAAAGTCTCCATAAGACCCCTTCTCTCTCAATGCCTCCAAGGAGAAGCTGTCACACCAGGAAATGCTTCTTTGATGGATACTCTGAATCCTGAAGCGAAACTTCCTACATGCAAAAATGTACAGGTTACAGACTCTTACTGGCCACACCTGGACGATACCTTCTTATCTCAGGTAAAAATCTGCCGTGTGAGCTAAGGGAACTGATTTTATTCTAAGGTGCCTTTCACAGTTCTTTGGATCAGAGCTTGTTTGTGCTTTCTTCTGAGACAGAGTCAAGGGAAAACAGCTGTTCAGTTTTAAGCTCTAATTCAGATTTACACTTTATTTTAGAATCACATTTCAATTAGACAACTAGTTAGTAAGCACTTATTTGCACAACACTGTTTTCAAACTGTATGGAGATTACGAAAACAAAAAAAGAATAAAATGAAGCCTCAGTTCTCCAGGAGTTCTGAACCTAGTGAAGAGCACATACACGTAAATTATTGACAAGGGAGTTAGGAAATATGGGGGGTTGCTCCTTTGAGATGGACCTTGAAGGATGAGAAAGTTAGATCCACTGGATTTATAACTATAAGATTAACGTGGATGGAGCTTGGGCATGTAGAAGGCAAGGGGAAGAAGGATGTAGTGGGAGATAAGGGTGTTAAGGAGATAAGAGCCAAATTCTGTAAGGCTCTCAATATTAGGCAGAATAGTTTTAAATTTAATGTCTTAAAAGTATCAAAGAAAGGTAGTGAATGTCAAATCCCATGCTGGAAAAGATGAAAGGATAAAAAATTTTTGGTGATAAAGAGCTCTATTTTATTAAAAGTTTGGCTTTCAACTACTGAAAGACAAATTTTAACCTGTTTAAAATTTATAAAGTGATACAGGTTAATGGTTTTCCTGAAATCTAAGAAAAAAAAATCCTTTGAGTGGAAAGAGGAAATTCTGACCTTCTTTTCCTCCTTTTGTCTTTGGCCTCGGTTAACAACAGCTCTATCTAAGATGACTGCTCTTGGACCTTCTAAAGTCTCCTGAGGGAAATACAAAATTCAACACAAATAGACTGACCATGATTTGGCATTTGCTTTGCCTAAAAATCATGTAATATTAAATAAATAAATAACTGTACCTTGGTGAAAACAAGCAGTCAGAAAGGAGAACAAGTTGTCCTATTTATTTCAGTTACTAGAGATTTTTAAAAACCTAGGGTTCCAGAGAGGGTGGACAGAGCCATACTGTGCACGACCATCAGAATCGGCCATGATTCTGAGGTCCTCAGACACAAACGACATCCCTTTCCAGACTTCTGGATTTTTCTTCAAACCCTGCCCTCTTCCTCATCTAATTTGCAGTAACAGAAGTGTGCTATGTTTTTGTTACACATTCAGCAAATGTTTCCTAGGCCTGGCCCCTCTGCTTTATTGCTATACGCCTCGAACATATTTCACTCACCTAGGCAGCTTTCTGATAAGACAGGACACATGATGGCACATCACACAGCAATTCTGCCCAGGGCACTTGTACAAAACAGTTCGGCTTTCAAATATCAACAATGGGAGCATGTTTCTCTCCCCGTGTGCTTCTCTTTCAGGCAAGGTGCACAAACTGTGCAGATCACGTGGCAGTTCACATGAAATTTTAATTGTTAGCAGCTCACAGACAGTATCATTTCTGCTTCAGTGGCTACAATTCAGATTTGGTGTTTGCTGTGGGTCTCCAGAATCATTCTCTCTTGTATTTACTGAAGTAATTGTCTTCTTGGAGAATCATTCTGTTCACAAGAGTTGGCCCTTTCCCCTTTATTATTGTTTTTAACCAATACTATAATTCAAATAGGTAATGAGTAACTCTTACAGTTCCTTGTGGAGTGGTCCATAAGACTGAGAAGTAGATCTGAAGTTGGGTAAAAGTGCCACTTGCTAGGGGTGAGATAATGTGGGAAATCCTCAACCAAGAGTTCAATCCCTTCCCTGTTAAGTGCCCTTGAAAATGGAGGAGCAATGCAACAACAAACTGGATTATGAGTAATTACATCCTGCTCTGACCTGTTATGCAGGGATACTCAAAACAGGTGACTGCTAATCACAGGGTAGAGAGTAAGGTTTAAATGGGAGGAGTACTTCACAGCAGCTGGGGCAGGAAGGTAGCGTGGGAGGAGAAGTAGACATAAGAAATAAGAAACAGCTAACAACTGCCCACTCAGCTTTCACCCTTTTGTTCCAGAAAGGAATACCAGACCTCAGCTTTCTTGCTTTGTAGTGTTCAAGGAAGAGGATGCTGAATCTGCTTTACTTGGGTTTTGTGGTAGCAGCTTGAGTTTAAGTCCTTTTTCAGTTAATATAATGTCTTTCTTTTTCAAAAAACTGGTGTTGAGATTGACCATACACTTTAAAGAGTTAAACACATTTTTAAAGTACACAATGCACTCCAAGTACTTTACTTATAAATCCTCCTGGGGAAGTCAGTCAGCAAAAAGTTCTTGATCATGGACTATGTACTCTTAATTACTCTCAACGTCGCAGCAGAACAGAAAGGAGCAAAACTAACATCCGCGAAGCAACAATTCACAACGCAAGAAAAACTATAATTAAATGCCAACTATGTGATACCATCTAAATATCTGCTTTTATCCCGGGAGGTGGGGCTGGGGGAGTGTGTGGGAAGCGTATTCCTGGACACAGTCTCGCCCAACCAAAAATCAAGACAAGATGATGGGTTCTTGTTGTCTTGTACAGTCCTTATTTGAGCACTTCCATCTCTCAAGGGTAAACAAGGCAAAGTAGGGGAAGGAAGAGGGTGCAGCAGGTAGAGGGAAGATCCTTTCAGAAAGCAGGAGTTACTCAGCATCTGGTTCCTTACTTTCCGGCAGCAAATATTTATTTAAATCTTTACCATGTCCAAAGTACAACCTGCTGTTTTCTCTTTTATTCTCCAAATATTCTCCTCCCCCCCGCCCCCGTCCCCGCCCCCGCCCCCAAGCAGGAACTGCTGGATCAGTCGGAGCAGAGTGGGGCTAAGTTCCATTACAGCATCATCAGCACATCGCCTGAAGCACACGTGAACTGGGGCTCCCGAACCGCGTTTCGAGCCCTTCACCTAAGACACGGCCTATCAATCCAACGCAGGAGAGAAAAACAGCGTGAATTAAGGCAGCGCCCAGCACGGAGCCGCCTTCCAACTGAGAAAAGTCAGCAATCTCTGCTCAGAATGGCTCCCGCGTTTCGAGCGCCTTTCTCACTCCTCCTTTCCTCAGCTACAGCCCCTCCGCCCGCTCTCACCTTTTCCCGTACATCTCGGCGCCCGCGTCCCGCGCCGGCCGAGCCACCTCCCGCCCGCCCCCCGCGCCTACCTCCCTCTTCGTCAGGTTCTTGTCGGGCCCCAGCAGGTACGGGGTCAAGAAGGGCTCGGACGGCCTGAGGCTGGCGAAGAAGCCGTAGGCGCAGAGCAGCGCGGTGGGCACGAACCAGCACTCGCGCGGGACCCGAGCCGTGCGCAGGAGCATGGTGGCCGCCGCCGCCGCCCGCCGTGTCACCGGGCCAGGCACATCCATCTGGGGCGCGAAGGGCGGGGACCCGGCCCGGCCCTTTCCTTCTCCTTTTCCTCCGCGGCCAACCGGAGTGAGGTTGAATCGCTGCCCCAGCGCAGGAACCTGCAATTGCGAGTGGCGCCTCCTCCCGGCAGGGCCAAGCAGTTCTGAAACAGTCGCCTCTGATCGCAATGACTCCCAGCCCTTCCTGATTGCGGGAACCTCACGAGTCGCCACCCGCCCGCTGAGCGGCAGAAAACCGTTCACGCCCTAAGGCCCACCCTCCGCCACCACCTCCCTGCTGAGAGCCAATCACAGAGGACGCCAGGCATTGGCTTCTGTCCCATTGGTCGGTGGCTCACAAGATGCGAACTCGCGGCGGCGGCAGCGGTGGCGGCGGCACGCAAGAGCGCAGCAGACGTACGCTGGCTCGGGCGCAGAGGACTTGTAGGACTCAGGTCAGACCGTGGCTGTTCTGGCGTGCGCTGCTCAAGGGGCGAGCCTTCCGACCCCGCTGGAGGTCGACTAAGTCATCCCTCGTGCTGCAGCTCACCTGTCGGGAATGCTCCGCGTGGGCCTTATCCCCACCAAGAGAAACGCGCTGTTACACACAGTCATTTTCTGATTCTTAACCACGGTCCATTCAGATTTTCCTTCCCAAGTGGCCAGCTCCGGGCAAAGATTTAACCTTGGGACGGGGAATGCTCTACCTTTCTTCCAGCAGCTTTCAGGTTTTAAATTGTATTCATCTGCAGTAAAAAGACATTAGAAGCCCGGGATCTAAACGCTCCGAGGCGTTTACCAAGAGCTGGAGCAGGAAAAAGTGGATAAAGTGCTGTGAAAAGAATGAACGAGCTAGTTGCTTAACAGAAGGATCGTAATGGAGTCCTACTGAAAGGGTTTTAGCTTTATGTCGTTACTTTTTGTAAGCGGGATACAAAGAAAGCAAACATAACGTAACTGTAGATATAGGCTGTTTAAAACGTAAGGGGGAAATCCCGAGTCATTAAAGCAATCACGAAATATCATCGATCTCTTTATTAAAAAAACCAAAACAGAGGTCTTGGCATAGTGTTCAAGGGCAAAGCATGACAAGAATCCGCAGTGCTTTCTTTAATTTTTGTCTATAAACCTCTTTCTGCCTGACTCAGCCTGACTGTAACCCAATCCTTCCACTGCAGACCAGCTGCACCATTTAAAGCAATTTCCCCTGTGCAGTATTTGCAGACTTACAGATCCTACCAGAAGCTCACAGAAAACATTTTTGAACTCTATTTTGCTTTAATGTATGTTACGACCTATCTAGCTCAATTTTCTTCCTGGGTCAGCAAATGACACTTGTTGCAAAAAGGATACTTTTTGCAATCAGCCACACAACTCTACCAGATGGAACGACATACTAGTAAAGGGAAAGGAGATTTGTTTCTAAGACTGCACAAGTGGATGAACCAAAATATATGAGTTGATTGACAGCTGAAGAAATGCAGTTGTTGGTATTTACATCTATCAGTGGGTCTCAAAGTGAGGTCCAGGAAGCCCAAGGGAACCTTGGGATCTTTTCAGAATTCCACGTGGTCAAACTACTTTCATAATACTAATAAGACTTTATTTCCTTTTGCATTCTAGAGACTACATGATATGTGATGACATTGTCACTCTAAAGACCAAGAGAATGTATGTTTGTATATTTTTGCATTTAAAAACTTTTCAGATTTAATTTCTAATATGGCAACTATGAGTAGGTATAACCCACAAAAATAGTCTTTAGGGTCCTCAATAACAGGTGTCTTGAAGCCAAAAAAGTAAGAACTTCTACAATTATCTAGTCCTCTAAACTTCAGCCATAGTATCTACCTCTCATTATGACTACAGAGAGAACATCAGTGGTCCTCTTGGCAATTGCTTCCCTTCACATTTATTGATACATTCAGTGCTTTAGTAGAAGAGAAGGAAAGAGAAAAACAAAAGAGGCCTCAGAAAGAGAAGCCCACTTATTAAGAACAGCTTTCCATCCCTTCCCTGAGTCTTGGAGACCTAAATTGTTTTCACCTGTAAATCATTGGTTCTGAAATTTTTCCTTGGTATTAATCATTTAGGCAATGTTGGGCATTAACAAATAACAATTGTTCTTAAATTAGGTAGAAACTGTTCTATTTTTTTTCTCTAAGAGGTCATGGCAGAATTCTAAGAATGACTCCCAGTGAGCCTGCCCTTCTATAATTCCCACCCCTTCGAGTGCGGGGTGGCACCCCTGAATTTAATGAGACAATACAACTGCTTGTTACATTGTATGGCCAACGTGAGATTATCCAGGTGGGCCCATCTAATCACACTAGCCCTTTAAAAGCAGAGAATTGGCTCCTGCTGGTGGCAGAAGAGGTGGGGAGAGATATTTGAAGGAGAAAGTTAGCCATGCCGTTGCTGGAGGGAGCTGTGTGCCAAGAATGTGGGTACCCTGTGGCAGTTGAGACTGACTCTTGCCTGACAGCCAGCAAGGAACTGGGGATTTCAGTCCTTCAGTCATAAGGAACTGAATTCTGCTAAAAACCTAAACAAGCTTGGAAGTGGATTCCTCCTCAGAACCTCCAGATAAGAGCACAGCACAGCCAACACCTTAATTTCTGCCTGTCAACTTTAGAGAAACCACCCAAGCCCACCTGAACTTCTCATCTACAGAACTGTAAGCTAACTTGTAATTTTTTAAGCAGTTGCGTTTTTGGTAATTTGTTTTACAGCAATAGGAAACTAATACAGAGGTAAATAGAATATATTTTTTAAATTGAGGTAATGGTCACATAATGCGAGATTACCCATTAACCATATTTAAGCGTACAACTCCGTGGCATTAGTACATTCACAATGTTGTGCAACCGTCACCTCTATCTAGTTCTAAGATATTTCACCACCTCAAAGGAAACTTGTACCCATTAAGGGATCCCTCCCTTTTCTTCCCTCCCCCCAGCCCCTGGCAAACACTCATGTGCTTTCTGTCTCTATGGATTTACCTCTTCTGGATGTTTCCTACAAGGGGAATCATACAATATGTGAGTTTCTGTTTCTACCTCCCTTCATTTCGCATAGCATTTTCAAGGTTCACCCACATTGTAGCATGTATCAGTACTCCATTCTTTTTATAGCTGAAAAATATTCCACTTGACATAACACATTTTCTTTATCCATTCATAAGTTGATGGACATTTGGGTGTTTCCCTTTTTTGACTATGTGAATAGTGCTGCTATGAACATTTATGTGTAAGTATTTGAATGCCTGGTTTCAATTCTTTGGGGTAAATAGGAATGGAATTGCCAGATCGCCTACTAATTCTATGTTCTGCTGTTTAAGGAATGGCCAAACTGTTTTCCACAGAACGTACACCATTTAACATTCCCACCAGCAATGTATGAGGATTCCAATTACTCCACATCTTTGGCAACACTTGGTTACTTTTTTCCTTTTTTAAAATATCCATCCTAGGGATGTGAAATGGTGTCTCGAGGTTTTGATTTGCATTTCCCTAATGACTAATGATGCTGACCATCTTTTCATGTATTTGTTAGCCATTTGTATGTCGTCTTCAGAGAAATGTCAGCTCAAGTCTTTTGTCCACTTTATAATTGAATTGTTTATCTTTCTGTTGAGTTGTAAGAGTTCTTCATATATTCTGGAGAGTAGAGCTTTGTCAGGTATATGATATGCGAATCTTTTGCCCATTCTGTAAGGGTAAATAGAATATTGAGAGACGTTTTTCTCTATACACATGGTCTCCAACTTAATGGTTCGACTTAATGGTTTTTCGACTTTATGATGGCGTGAAAGCGATAAGCATTCAGTAGAAACTGTACTTGGAATTTTGAATTTTGAGGTTTTCTGGGGCTAGTGTGGTATGATTCTCTCTTGCCATGCTGGGTAGCTACTGAGGCCACAGTCCAAGTCAGCCAGGTGATCATGCGGTACCCAGACAACCATTATATTTTTCATTTTCAGTACAGCATTTAATAAATTATATGAGATAGTCAACACTTTTATTATAAAATAGGCCTTGTGTTAGATGATTTTGCCCAATTGTAAGCTACTGTAAGGTGTTCTAAACGTGTTTAAGGTTGGCTAACTAAGTTATGATGTTTGGTAGGTGTATTAAATGCATTTTCGACTGAAGATATTTTCAACTTACAATGGGTTTATTGAGACGTAGCCCCAGTGCAAGTCGAGGAAGATCTATATATGAAAGCATGAGGGAATGTGTGTTTTGCAAAAAGTAGAATTATATTATGTACCCTTTCGAATCTTGCTTTTTCTCACTCAGGAATAATCCATGCAAAACATTCCATGTAATAAGGTTAAGCTCTAATTCTTTCTAAGGTTGCATTCTGTGGGTGTGCTAAAATTTATTCAACTATTCCCTTTTATGGCCACTCTGGTTTTAGTTTTTTGGTCACTGCCAACAATCCTGAAGTTAACATCCTCGTACAATATATGTCTACGTATTGTTTTCATTTTATGGGATTTATTCCAAGGAGTGGGATAACTGAGTCAGAGTTATATATTTTTTAATAGGAATTGTTCAGTCACTTTCCATAAAAGCTATAATAACTTACAGTTTTACTAGCCACATATGAGAGTATTCTTTCTGCACTGCATACTTGCCAACAACAGGTGTAATCAGTTTAAAATTTTTGCTCGTCTGATAGGTGAAAATCAGTGGTTCTCGACCTGTAATGATTTTGCCCCAGCCCAACTCCCAGGACACTTGGCAGAGTCTGGAGAGATTTTTGATTGTCATAACTGTCAGTCATAGTTGGGGAGTAGGTGCTACTAGCTTCTAGTGGGCAGAGCCAGGGATTCTGCTAAATATCCTAAAATACTCAAGGCAGCCTCCACAACAAAGAATTATCCAGCCTAGAATGCCAATAGCGCCGAGGCTGAGAAACCCTGGTGTAAAGCGATACCTCATTTTGTCTTCAGTTTGAAAATCTTTATGGATGAATTTGAGTATCTTTCCATATGTTTGTCAGGTATTTGGATTTACTGTTCTGTAAATTACCTGTTCGTGTCCTTTGCTCATTTTTCTTTTGGTTGTTTATTCCTCTCATTAATTTATAAGAGTACTTTGTCTTATAAATGCTTTATTTATCCTCTTCATTGAAAATATTATTTTTCAAATATATTTTTTATTGACGTGACATAAAAGAAGGTCTGAACCAGTGGTCAGACATATTATGACCTTGGGTAGGAAAATAACATCATAAAAATGTCCCTTTCCCCTAAGTTAATTTATAACTTTAATGCAGTTCCAATTGGAATCCGGACAATATTCAGTTAAGAATCCAAAACCATTTTAAAGTTCAGGTAAAATGATAAATGTACAAGAAGAGCTAATAAAATTTTGCAAACAAAGACTAGTAAGGGGGTACTTGCCTAACCAGGTATCAGAACATACTTTAAAGGCTCTAGAAGCAAATCAATTTGGTAATATAATTGGAATAGAGAAATATATAAGTGAAACAGACTAGGAAATCCAGAAATAGAGCTCACTATATGTGAAAAGTTAATAATTGACAACTATTTTGTTCAATTACATGAAAAAAGGGTAAATAATTTAATAAATGTTACTGGCCAAACTGTTGATCCATATGAAGGAAATTAAATTTGAGGCAACTTTATACCATATGTAAAAATAAATTCCAGATATAGAAATGATTTAAATTTAAGTAATAATAATAATCTTCCCCCCAAATCTACGAGACTACATGTATACTCTAGGAGACAATGAAACCCTTTAACTAAGACTATAAATGCACTAATATGAAATAAAATATAAAAAATATAAAGAGAATAACAAAATGATCATACTTACTAACTTGACCTTATTGAGGAGATTTCTGGACTGAAAACAGAAACCTTTTTGTCTTAATGTTTTGTTTTTCTGGCACAGTATCTGACTAGTTGAAGGAGCTTAATGAATCTTGGTGAATGAATGGCCCATCGTTGGTTCTAATCCCTTAGTGACCCATTTCAAAAACATCAAGGACAGCTTCCAAGCAAGCAGTGATCTACAAAGCATGAGTGAGTTAAACATTTAGAATCTGTGGTGTGGTAGCCCAGGCAGGAAAGGAGCATGGATTCATACCCATGGTATGGCATATAGAACCTTAGAGCAAAAACAAGAATTAAGATCAGTTTGCCTATTGCATTACTTTCCAGGGGAAGACTCCAAGTTACAGAGAAGTTAAGAGATGTGATGGGATGAAATTGGAAACATGCCTGTTGGCCCAGTTTGAACTTTGCTCTGCAATAGAAATAATGATGTAATTCAGAAAAACATAATTATAACCATAGACTGTTAATTTTGGAAATAATATCAAAGCTGAGGCCAAGAAATGTAAATCAGTCTACCAAGATCACCAAGAGAATTAGAGGCAAAGTCAAAACAGTCTTTGGTTGTGCAGACTAACAGTCCAATATTAATCCTTCATGCCATGCAGCCTTTTAGGTTCTCTTTTATTTAATATTTCTTTACTTTTCAATATAATGTACCACAAATCAGTTCTCCTTGAAAGCATTGAAATGCCTTTCAAATGTATTTACTCCAACTTACAGTCTTAATTCATTCTTATAAGTATGATATGTACAAATAGACATTTCCTCAGTTTATAGATGGGAACACTGAGGGGCAAGGAATCTCAGTCCTTCCAAGTCACATTTATTCCCTCAACATGAGTTTATTAAGAGCCTGTTGTCCAAGCATTGTCCTTGGTGCCGTAGTAAACAATGAGAAGACAGTCTCAACCTTGAAGCGCTCATATGATGAATCAGCAGTGAATCAGTCATCCAAGTTCTGCTCTAGGCTGTGACCCTGAATTGTCCCTAAGTCGATGACCTATGTCACAAACAGAAGCATAATGTGTTGTCCTGACAATAATCATAGACTGAATGACTGTGCTGTGCTATCCAGTAAAAGGCCAGCTCAGCTCACAAGTGACTCTCCTGCCTGTATGTAGTCATCAAAACATTGCCCTACAGCTCAGCCATATCATGGAGCAGCCCATTCAAAGGCCTGCCTACTTATCAGCCTGCTCAGCCTGTGTTGGCCCGGAATTTGGTGCCCCGCTAGCAAGGCCCTTAGGGAAAGTGCTTTGGGGTTTGCCCAGTATATATGTTGTGGAAACATGCCTCCCTCCTGCCTCTGCCTGTCTTCTGCCATCCTTGACATCTAAATGGGAATGCCACCATCACTCCCTAATCTTAAAAAATTCCGTCCTGTGTGAAAAGTTAGTGTACCCTATGAGAACAAACCTATCGTTAACCATAACTCAGATATCATTAAACCACTACCTTTATCCTCTGACTTGCATTTATTTGATTGTAGTTTTCTTGCCTCTAGTCTCTTCCTAGCCCAGGCCAGTTTCCATACCACAGTCAGAATAATCTTCCTGGAATCAAATATTACCCTTGTCCTTAATTCTGATTGTTTAAGAATTTTGGGTGTTTACTCAATAAAGCCAAAACCTCTTATTTCTGACTTTTGCTAACCTCTCCAGTCTCATTCTTCACTACTGGCCTGTGCACTCCCTATGTTCACCTACAAGTGGCTCACCAATTTCTCAAGATGGTATTCAGATATCTTATCTCCTCTACTCCTACAACCCCAGTCCAAGCTATCACCATTTCTTCTCTGAGATACTACACTAGACTCCTAGCTTGTGTTTTTGACCCTAGTCTTCCCCAAGTTGTAGTCTGTTTGCACAGCAGCCAGAGTGATCTTCCTAAAACCTAGATCAAATCATGCCATTTTTCTGCTCAAACCCCTCCAGTAGCTTCCCAGTCCACTTGGAATTAAATCCTAAGTTTTTACCATGGCCTGTAAAGCCCTGCCTGATCTGCTCACTCCACCTCAGTATATCTCTGTTCTCATCTCCTATGACTCTTCACCTTCCTGCTCTGGGCCAGCCACACTGGCTTCCTCATTGTTCCTTGTAGATACCAACCACACTCCTACCTCAGAACCCTTGCACTTGCTGTTCCCTCTGCCTGGAACAGCCTCTTCCTAGATACTTGCTTGATGTCCTCTCTCACTACTTTCAGCTTACTGCCTAATTATCACCTTATCCTACTTAAAATAGCACATATCCTCATCCGGGCACCACTCTGTCCCTCTACCCTGATTTATTCATCTTAGTACTCATCCCCACTTGCAATATTATGTAATTATTTGTTTGCTTGCATATTTCCTAGAGCACTAGAATGAGTGTTCCATAAAAGAAGTGACTTTGTTTTTCTTTGCTGCTCTAGAACAGTGCCTGGCAGCAATAGGATCTCAATAAATATTTGTTGAATGAATGAATGAGTGAATGAATGAATGAATAAAATGTCAGCTTCTCTCTGCACACTTCCCTAACACCTCCAAGTTACTGGTTTTATTCTCTGTTCCATTGGAGCTCTGTATATACCTCTATTAGAGCTATCACATTTTTATTGTAATTTTTGCCTCTTGTCCCTTACAAGTCTATAAATTCCTCAGAGACAGATGTCTTACTTATCTATATATACTTCATGGCATCCAGCACTAATTCGGTGAAAACATGTGGAATGAATGAAAGTGGGAGAAGCAGAATGTTACAGCTACATTGGAGGTTCTAGGATTCAAATATATGAGCTCTTTATTAATCCCATCTTCTGGAGGCTACACTGGGACTAAGGGCAGGCATTTGTTTGAATATAGATGTCCAAGGCAAAAATGTAAAAATATCTCCTTCCAGTCTACCATTATTTCCCAAATTTCTCTTCGTAAGGACTTCTGGTCTTCGTTGGGCCTCCAATAATGTCTTGGATGGTGATTACACCTAAAGCCTTAAAAAACAAGCTAATGTGTTACAGTCCTGACATGAAGGTCATGTTACAAATACCAGTCACCTGTAGAATTTAATCAGAAAATAAAATTGGTGGTCTTAGGAACGAGACTAATCTATCACCCACCTGACTGGCATGAGTCTATGGACCTCATACACACTCTAGGGGCCAATCTAAGGATAAAACTTACTGTAGTAGAAAACAGCATTGTTTAAGGAGTTGGAAACCCTAAGTTGTAGCTCAGGTTTTTCTACAAACAAGTTCCATGATTTTGGATAAGTGGCTGCACCCTTGCACCTCTAACAGAGGGATTGGGACTAGATGAGCTCCAAAACCTTTTCTAGCTGTAAAGGTCTATTGATTGATTCAGCCAGGAGGTTGTACCCAAGTGGCTGTACTCAGTGGAATAAACTGAGTCTGGGAAAGGAATGTATTATCTCTCAACACCAGTGACTTTGCATGGGGAGGTATAACGACAGAGTCTGACACCTGGCAGAGCCTGGAAACAGGCCTTAAATCCCATTTGCACTCCCGTTCCTACATAACTGCCTTCTTCAACCTTACAGCAGCTGGGCTTCTACCAAGACGGAAGAGGTGGAGATGAGGGGAAGGGTGGGATGCCCCTCTAGCAGGGTTTAAGCAATATGTGTAGCTGAGAAGGGCTTAATCAGGAGACTGCAAACCTATCAGCATTGTGGTGGTTGTCTTAGCTCTGCTCTTGGGTTTTTCCCTGAGAATTAGAATTAATGTGGCCCAGCGCTCAGAGTGTGCCCTTTGGAAATTCCCAGGGGGTTCCAGAGATTACCAGAAGCACACTGGCAGTGGACAGTCCCTTGTGAGGCGGCAGCCCTGGAAGTCCAGTCTGTGGCTCAGCCCAAGAGCCTCCTCATGTCAGACCACACAGAATAGATTTCACCTGAGGCCAGAGCGGCCTAGCCTATTTAGCCAAGCCATGTGGTGAAATAATTTACTTTCTGATATACTTTATCTCTAAAGGAATGCATAGAACTTTTAAGAAAAATGTTATGTCCCGTTTTATAAAAACATGTAGACCCTTACGGCAGCCTCCAAAAAACAGCATTCACAATCACATGGGAATGAGCTGTAAGTTAGGAAATCCTGAATGACGTGAAATAAGGGTGTGTTGATTTCTCTCATCTAATATTCATTTGTGGCAACATAATTGCCCAAGGAATAGGTGAAATACTTTATGAGATTCTTACGGCCATAGTCAGTCCATATCTATTAAAATGTTTCTGATGTGTCATTCTCCTCTCTGCCTCTCAACAATGTATAAACACATGCAAACACACAATCACACACTTACTTTCTCTCCTCTCACTTAGTTATATAGTCTCCATGTGGTTTGGTGAGGTATTTTTAAATACTCTCCAATGGCAAATTAAGGGCTCAAAGCATTTTATGTAAAGTCTACCCAGATAGAAGTGATTAGTAGGGAAATGCTCTTCCCAACTCTTAATCTGAATACTAGTTCAGGATCTCCTGTCCAGGTTCTCATAACCCCGAACTCCCATTAAGATGTTTACCTTTTATTTCTTCCCTATTCTGTGCTTGCTTTGGCAAAACATGTATTTCCTCCCTATTCCGAGGCTGAGAGTTCTTGGCTGGAATCCTTATTAACAGAAAGGACATTTTCATTTCTTGGTAAGGTAGCCAGGCATAGGGTGCCTAGCGCTTAATATGTAATCAGTGAATTGACTGAGGACAGATTTGCTCCTGAGAGACTTCAATTTTCATTGAATGCAAGCTTTGATAGACAAAGGAGAAAGAAACATGATTAAAAGGTCATTTTCTCTGCAAAAAAAAAGGAAGAGAGAAAATGAAAAAAAGAAAGAAGAAAATAAAAACTAAAAAGCTACTAATGTTTACTGGGAGATCCTTAATAGTTCAAAGTCAGACAGAACAAAGGTCAGAGATGGAAAATAAAAGACTAGGCTAAGAATTTAAGAAATCAGCTGGAACCCTTGCACTCCAAGTATATATTCTAGGAAAAGCCTGCAATCGAATTTAACATCCCTCCACGTTCATACACATTTAGATGGTAAGAAACTGCAGAACATCATTAGAAAGGGTGTTTTTTAAAATGTGGCATTAGGTTTAAGTAGAACAGTACTTTAAAGGGGGCTAAACATAGGATGACAAGATGTGTCCTGGTAAAGCAGAGGGTAAAAATGATGATTTTGAAAGAAATTCTCTTAGTGTAAAAAAGGGAAAAATACTTACATCTTGTGAATATTGAAAAAGTAGAGTGAATAAAGTGTTAGGGAAACAGGGTTGTGTGTTGGAGAGGAGAATGGGGGAAGGTAGTTAAATATAAACCTGGGTTTATTTGCAAAGCTTTCATCTTGATAAATGGTACCTTCTTAAAGCAAATACCTCGTCCAGGGAGCTCATGACATTATTTATGTTTCAAAATCTAGGCTATAGTCCAAACGATTTCAAATTCTGGGAGAAACTGTTTGTTTAGAGTCCATTGTACTGAGTGTTAATATAACAACACACCATAAAATATTGTTAGCTCTTAAGAAGAGATCAATATGTAATTACTCAAACCAGGCCTTAATAACTGGAAATTTGTAAATAACTCTGTTAGTTCTTTAAATGATTAACAAATAGATATTTGTTTAACTGAATTGAAAGACTCCCAAACATGTTATATTCATTTTCAGGAAAGGTGATTATTAGAAATGATTAATCTGTACTAAATAGACAAATTATGTCTATACTTACATTTGAATGTTGATGAGTTTACCATAGGTATTCTTCTGTGAGCTAGATTAAGGTGTTCTACTACCAAAATAGAATGGTGGTCTAGTCCAAAATTATAGGAAAAAATTAGATTAATGGAAATAATTTTCTCAATTTACATTTTTCTCCCATTAATTTTTCTGAAATATTTGGCATCTACTATAATTTGCTTATAATAGAACTGGTGCAAGAACATAACAACTTTGCAAACAATTTAGTTCAGTGTTTAATCTTGAGGTCATTGTCATTGAATCGCTATCAAAATCATGACTTAGGAAAAAACAGTATTTATGATATAAGCTGTTGTCTGAAGAAAAACAATTTTCCTTGAGGAACTATAAAATCTACCAGACCAGGAGAGAGCAACGCAGTTGGATCACATAGTACTGGCCTCTGTAGACTTGCTTTCGCTGAAGTGTGCTTTGGTGGGAATCCTTCAGCCCCTCCTGAAGGATACACAGGAAACAACCTTATAAAATCTGCTCTTGTTAAAAACAAGAGTGCTCTGCACATTATATGGTGGCCTCTTTCATGGATCTTAGGGCGAAATTTAATTTCAGTATCAAAAAAAAGTGCTCTTTGGGCATTTTTCAGGGACACTGAATTGTACAGCTGATGAGGCTTTTCATTTTACATTGGTATTTACAAACTTCCTGGTAAACCCAAGCCCCACCCATAGCAAGGGGAAGGGCTTTATGGTATGCACTTTTATACTTCCTGTTTATGGTCCTACCTCTGTTTTTGCTTTCTCTCTTACTTCTAACATATGTTATCTAGTAGTAGTTTATGTTTTCTTTTAAGCGACCTTAAATCTTGTGGAAGAACAAGCTGAGAGATACATAAATATATTCATTCATATATACATAAAATTATGCTGTGTTTAGTCATTTGAGTTTTTTTTTTTGCTAAGAGCCTGGTGCTTTCCAATTATGTTGCCTCCTGAAGAAGTATGAGAATCTTTGATTTAGAATATTAGCTGATAGGAAGGCAGAGAAGATTCTTTATAATATCTGGAAGATATCAAACCACACTATCATCACCAGCTGATAAATTTTTAAAGACCTATTTGGTTCATTACAGAAAAGTACAGCCTTCACAATACATGCTACAATCTAGCAAACTGACTATTCTTCCTAGTTTAGCCTCCGGCACGATATATACAACTTCCTTTTTCAAGCCTTCTTCATTGGCAACCAATTCATTTTTTCTTGTAAATTTTTACTTACTTCTGTTTTAAATTATCTCAGTTTGTGGATAATTTACAGTAATTTCTGAATCCCATACTAAGCCTATGGACTCAGGATATAAACTGCTGTTAAGTAGTCTCTATCCCTGAGAAAAACATAATTAGGTCAGTTAAGTCCGCTGACTAAAGTCAACTCAAGCTGTTCAATTCTTTGTTTAACCTGGATAATTAAGGCTTGACCTCCGTGTGAGGTCAGAACTCTGGCTAGGTACAGTCGAACGAGACAAAGTCATTTTATCCGCCTGTGTCCTACTGCTTTTCCTATCTCTAGTCTATAAAACCATAAGAACTTGGAAGAATTAAGCATTCAGAATTTTCCATAAAATAACTCTCTATTAGAAAAAAAAACCCACACAATAAAAATAGTAGTATGGAACTTTCAGATATTTTTAAGTGTGTGTTAGGCCCACTGCCTTAGGGCACATGCCAATTATAGAACCAAAACCCACTGCCCCGGAACTTGCTCTTTCTTAGTCCATCCAGAGAAATAAATGGTGAAATGTTCATGGCTCTTGGGAGGATCCAAGCTATTTGGTGAATGCTTTTTCCCCGAGTTTGCCAACATGTCCTGAACTCAAAATAGAGTGGTTATTCAAAGTTATTCTAAAAAGAGACATGTAGTTTGTAATTTCTTTTAACAATCTGAAAAAATCATGGAGAACTAATTACATGTTTCCTATGACCCTTTCATAATTGTGATACACTCACAGCCCCTGTTTTCCAATTCTCAATTAGAATAATTAATAATGTTCAGGATATTATCTGTTGGTTTCCTCTTCTGAGTCATGATTCTACTGCAAGTCATGTAACTCCTTTCCATAGCAACTATAACTAGTTGGAAAAGTATGCAGTCAAATAGCAAGCAGTATGTTTGCTTGCTATCTGTTATGTCAGTGGAGGATGTACTACATAGCAAAGGTTTAATTTTATCTAAATGACTTTAAAGAGAAGAATAAAAATATGGAAATGCTTATGTCAAAATAAGAGGGGTTTTAATATTTCTACACAGCATCAGATATAACCCATGGATCATAAACATTATAATTTCCATTGTATGGAAGAGAAACCAGACTGAAAGAGAGACTGGGCATCTGATCATCTGGTTTCTGGTTTCAGCTCTGACAGAAACAAACCATAGCATCAGGCAGGTTGTTGAAACTTTGTGGCCTTATTTTATTTTATTTTTTTTGGCTGCACTGGGTCTTCATTGCTGCACGCAGGCTCTCTCTAGTTGTGGCGAGCAGGGGCTACTCTTCATTGCAGTGTGCAGGCTTCCCATTATGGTGGCTTCTCTTGTTGTGGAGCATGGGCTCTTGGGCACGCAGGCTTTAGTAGTTGTGGCGTATGGGTTCAGTAGTTGTGGTGCGTGGGTTCAGCAGTTGTGGCTCGCAGGCTCTAGAGCACAGACTCAGTAGTTGTGGTGCACGGACTTAGTTGCTCCACGGCATGTGGGATCTTCCGGGACCAAGGCTTGAACCCGTGTCTCCTGCATTGGCAGGCGGATTCTTAACCACTGCACCACCAGGGAAGTCCCTAGTTTTTTCTTACATAGAATAATGAAGCTGGACCTCATGCTCCATTCTCATCTCTTCCCCTATCACTCCTATTATATTCTTGCCCTATTATACTTTGGTAGGTTCTAGGTTGGAAGAGATCCTGCCCATTTGTTCAGTAGAGGGACCCAGGACTAGCTACGTAATTTGTGGGGCCCACTGCAAAATGAAACTGTCAGACTCCTTGTTAAAAAATTATTAAGAAATTCACTAGGGTGACCACAGAGCATTAAACTAAGCACGGGGGCCCCTCTGGGCACGGAGGCTCTTTGTAACTGAACAGATTTCACACCCTTGAGGCTGACCCTGGAGAGACCAAAGGAATTTTTCCTTCCCATGTAGACACACTCTTTTGCTCTTAACAGAATGCAAATAAGAGAAATTTTGGTGGAACAGTGGCATGAATCATTAAAGGGAAGCAATAATGGGAATACAATATTAGAAAGCCAATGTTTTAGACTGACTGAAGTGGCGAGACAGGGGGCTCCAGACTTTCCTTCCTCCCACAGATTCACTGAATATACAGCTACACATGGGTCAGTTTCCTTTGAGAGAAATCTGGAAACAAATTGAGTGACTCCTACACATTGGGTGACTGAGAAAATGCCCACATCGAAACGGGTAGGAAGGGCTGAGAATACATATTCACCATAAACCCGACCCCCAGCAGAATGCATTTCATTCAGGAGAGAACCCCAAAATTCTCAGCTTCTCCCTGTGAGTAAAGGTTTGGATCACACATCTAGTGCCCCAACTTTTACAACTGCCACCCGAGGAATGGGAATGCCCAAATCACCCAGCTGAGAGAGCCAGTGGAGTTTTGCATTCACAAGTCCCACAGGACCATAGCAAACAGAGAAGGAATGGTTAAAGGAGCGCATGAGCACTCCCTGCAGTTATACCCCAGGGCTCAGTTCAAAGGGAGCAGTCAAAAACTCCCTTCTCCCAATTTCTGCTAGAAGGGATTTGACTCCCAATTTCTGCTAGAAGGGATTTGACTGCACACTTTCCTAGCTGCTGCCTGAGGGTCTGGCTTCTAATCAGCCTGTGTCTGGATGCTGACTGGGATCCCAAGAGCCTAAAAGAGCTGGTGGGCACTTCCCCTACATTCTTCTTCTGGCTCACAGCAACAACAACAAAAACCAAGTTAACAGCTTCTCCCTTGAAATCTGTGCCCCAGCTTTTGAAACTGCCACCTAAGGAATGTGAGCTCAAATCACCTAGCTCTGATATCCAACAGAGCTTGGCAGTCAGAGTCCCACAGGACCATATTAAAATTTAAAAAGCAATTTTCGAACAGGCATGCAAGCACTTCTCAGCACAGAGAGAACAGCATTCATTTCCCGGTTTCTCCCTAGAATGGATTTCACTGTATACTTTCCCAGCTGCTATTTGAGGTTCTGGCTTCTAATCAGCCTGCGTGTGGAAGCTGACTGGGATCCTCCCAGGAGCCTGAAAGAGTTGGTGGGCATGTCCCCTCCTGTATCCCCTAGCTTGCTACAGTGGTAAACCAAGTCTCCAACTTCTCCCTGGAAGAAACATACCCACCCATGTAGCACATCAAATATCACAGCTGCCACATGAGGGACTGGCTCGCAAATCACCTAGCTCTGGGTACTGATGAGGCTCGGCATTTACGAGTCCCCCAGGACCACAGAAAACAAAGAGGCGGCTCTGTATGGGTGCACAAGTCCTACCAGAGACTGTTGCTTCTGGCTCAGCAGAGTGAGTAGGCAAAAACAAACACCCATTTCCAAGTTTCTCCCTGATAGGTCTATACTGCATATCTAATGTCCTGACTTAGCTGCTGCTCGGAAGTCAAGCTTCCAATTAGCCTTCATCAGAGAGCTGTTGGGGCAGGCAGTTAACAGTCCTCCGGGACCCTGAACGGCCGTGTGGGCATTTCCCATTGCCTTTGGGACAGTGGCAGGTCTTGGCACAACCTAACGTACTGGGAGCCACTAGAAGCAAAGAAGGTGGCTTGGGCAATCACTGAGGTTTGAGAGGCAACCAGGAGCTCAGGTGGGCTGACTGATGAGGTTCATCTCCTACACGAGGCAGTCTGTCAAGACTGGGAGAGGTGGCTGTTTTGTCTAATGCACAGAAACAGATGTAGAGAGTCAAGAAAAAGGAAGGAACAGGAAGATATATTCCAAACAGAAGAACAAGGTAAATATCCAGAAACTGACCAGATGGCTTCACAGTTGAATTCTACCCAACACATAAGGAAGAATTAATACCAATCCTTCTCAAGCTCTTCCAAAAAAATTGAAGAAGTGAGAATATTCCTAAACTTATATTACAAGGCCAACATTATACTCATACCAAAGCCAGATAAGGACACAAAAGAAGATTACAGGCCAATATCCTTGATGAACATAGATACAAAAATGCTCATCAAAATTGTAGCAAACTGAATTCAACAGTACATCAAAAGGATCATACTCTGTGATCACATGGGATTTATTCCTGGTTCGACATATTCAAATCAAAATATGTGATATACCACATTAAAAAATTAATGATAAAAATCATATCATCTCAATACATGCGGAAACAGTATTTGACAAAATTCAACATCCTTTCATGATAAAAACTCTCAAGTTGGGTATAGCTGAAATGCACCTCAGCATACTACAGAGCATATCTGAGAAGCCCACAACTAATATCATACTCAATGGTGAAAAGCTGAAAACTTTTCCTTTAAGATCAGGAATAAGAAAAGGATGCCTACGTTCACCATTTCTATTCAACATATGGAAGTTATAGCGGGAGGAATTACACAAGAAAAAAATAAAAGATATCCTAATCTGAAAGGAACATGTAAAATTGTTATTTGCAGATGATATGATCTTATATGTAGAAAATCCTAAAGGCTCAACCAAAAAACCTTTGGAATTAGTAAATGAATTCAGTAAAATTGCAGGATATGAAATCATTATACAAAAACGAGTTGCATTTCTATACACTAACAATGAACTATTGAAAAGAGAAATTAAAACAATCCCATCTATAACAGAATCAAAAAGAATAAATATTTAGGAATAAATTCTCTCAAATAAGTGAAAGATCTGTACACTGAAAAGTATACAACATTGAGAAAAGGAATCAAAGACACAATTGAATGGAAAGATGTTTTCTATCATGGATTGCAAGAATGTATAATGTTAAAATGTCCATACTATCCAAAGCAGTCTACAGATTCAATACAATCCCTCTAAAAATTTCAATGGCTTTTTTTCACAGAAATAGAAAAAGCAATCCTAAAATTTCTATGGCTCCACAAAAGACCCTGAATTGCTATAGCGATCTTAAACACAAAGAGTAAAGGTGGAGGCATCACACTTCCTGATTTCAACTATATTATAAAGCTATAGTAATCAAAGCATTATGGTATTGGCATAAAAACAGACACATGGACAAATGGAACAGAATCAAAGCCCAGAAATTAACCCATGAAGATATGATCGATTAATTTTTGACGGAGGTACCAAAAATACACAATGGGGAAAGGATAGTCTCTTCAACAAATTGTGTGAAAACTCAAAATCCACATGCAAAAGAATGAAATTGGACTTCTATCTTACACCATACACAAAAATCAACTTGAAATGTATTAAAGACTTGAATGCAAGATCTGAAATCATAAAACTTCTAAAATAAAATATATGGGATGGTTCCTTGACATTTTTCTTGGCAATGATTCTTTTGGATATGACACCCAAAGCACAGGCAATAAAAGCAAAAGTAAACAAATGCAACTTACCAAACTAAAAAGGTTCTATACAGCAAAGGAAACCATCAGCAAAGTGCAAAGGCAACCTATGAAATGGGAGAAAATATTTGCAAACTACATAATCAACAAGAGATTAACATCCTAAATATTTAAGGAACTCATATAACTCAAGAGCAAAAACACCAAATAACTCAATTTAATAATGGGCAAAACCTGAAAAGACATTTTTCTAAAGATGACATAAAGATGGCCAACAGGTATATGAAAAGATACTCAATGTCACTAATCACCATGGAAACGCAAATCAAAACTATAAAGAGATATCACCTAACCTGTTAGAATAACTATTATCAAAAAGCTAAGAAATAACAAGTGTTGGTGAGGATGTAGAGCAAGGGAACCCTTGTACTCTGTTAGTGGGAATGTAAACTGGTACAGCCACTATGGGAAACAGTATGAAGATTCCTCAAAAAATTAGAAGTGAAACTACCATATGACCTGTGACTTGTGTGAACCAATAGAATGCAGCAGAAGGGAGGCTCCAGTTCTGGGCCTAGCTTTAAAAGGACTGGCAGCTTCTGAGGTGGAGTCAGGATGGTGGTGTGGGAAGACGTGGAATGAGCATCTCCCCGCAACTAGGGCACCTACTGGCCGCTGGTGGGGGACTGTGACACCCAAGGAGACGGGAGGAACCCCAGGATGAGCCAGTAGGACATATGGGGACTGAGAGGGGAGGAGAAGTGGAGGCCAGACAGGATTGGCACCCCTGAAGCTGGGGAGATCAGGAGAGGCAGGTGGGAGGGACTCTCCGGGAAGAGTGGGAGAGGAGTGGAGGGCGATCGCCTGGCCCACTTTGGCCAGGAGCCTGTTGAGCTCCCAGGCTGGTACCCCCCACTCCAAGGCCCTATTCAAGATGTGTGGGTCCTGGAGGCATAGGAGAGAGTCTGGGAGATCAGGAGCCACAGGCAGGAGGGGCCCTCCGGGAGGAGCGGAAGAGGAGAGGAGGGCGATTGCCCTGGCCACTCGGGCATGGGGAACCTGCTGAGCTCCCAGGCCAGTCCCCTGCCCTCTAAAGCCCCCTCCAGGCTGCATAGGTCCTTGGGAGCATACAAGGGAGGTTGGGGAGATCAGGAGAGGCGGAGGGAGGGGCTCTACCATACCGGAGGAGCAGGAGAGGAGAGGAGGGCGTTTGCCCTGCCCACTCGAGCCCAGGAGCCTGCTGGGCTCCCAGGTGAGGTCCCCTGCCCTCTGAGACCAGGGGTGGGGGGCACGCCTGGGCCCCTTCTGTTCTTTGAGCATAAGCCCCACCCCCCACAACCCCCAGGGTCTTTTCCAGCCCTGTGGGTCCTGAGCATTGGCCCTTCCCACCACCCAAACCTCGCCCTTACTTAGGCCCCGCCCTCCACAGCCAAGGCCTTCCCCCAACCCCCCTTTTTTTTTTCCCTCCTCCTCTTTTTTACTATTGTGGTACTGTTGTACCTTGTGGTTGTTGATTCATCTATATTTTTATTTTTATATTCTTCCTAACATATCTGTTAGTTTCCTGGTCTAATTTTATTTTTTACTTTGTTATTGTTTTGGGGTTTTTTTTGCCACCCGAGGCGGGATCCTGGTTCACAAGCCTGGGGTTGGGCTGAAGCTCCTGCAGTGGGAGCTCCAAGTCCGAACCACTGGACTAACAGAGGTCCTCAGACCCCAGGGAATATTCATCGGAGTGAGGTTTCACGGAGTTCCTCATCTCAGCACCAAGACCCAGCTCTACCCAATAGCTTACAAACCCCAGAGTTGGAAACCTCAGGCCAAACAACCAGTAAGAAAGGAACATGGTCCCACTCATTAAAAAAAAAAAAAAAGTGAGATGGCCAAAATATATGTCACAGATGAAGGAGCAAGGTAAAAACCTACAAGACCAAATAAATGAGGAGGAAATAGGCAATCTACCTGAAAAAGAATTCAGATAAAGATGATCCAGAATCTCAGAAATAGAATGGAGGCACAGACTGATAAAATACAAGAAGTGTTTAACAAAGATCTAGAAGAACTAAAGAACAAACAAACAGAGGTGAACAACATAATAACTAAAATGAAAAATACACTACAAGGAATCAATAACAAAATAACTGAGGCAGAAGAATGAATAAGTGAGCTGAAAGACAAAATGGTGGAAATAACTGCCGAGGGGCAGAATAAAGAAAAAAGAACAAAGAGAATTGAAGACAATCTCAGAGACCTCTGGGACAACACTAAACACACCAACATTTGAATTGTTGGGGTCCCAGAAGAAGAATAGAAAATGAAAGGGTCTGAGAAAATATTTGAAGAGATTATAGTTGAAAACTTCCCTAACATGGGAAAGGAAATAGTCACCCAAGTCCAGGAAGCACAGAGAGTCCCATACAGGATAAACCCTAGGAAAAAGACACCAAGACACATATTAATCAAACTAACAAAAAATTATTCAAAGAAAAAATATTAAAAGCAGCAAGGGAAAAACAAAAAATAACATACAAAGGAATCTCCACAAGGTTATCAGCTGATTTTTCAGTGGAAACTCTACAGGCCAGAAGAGAGTGGCAGGATATACTTAAGGTGATGAAAGAGAAAAACCTACAACCAAGATTACTTTACCCAGCAAGGATCTCATTCAGATTCCATGGAGAAGTCAAAAGCTTTTCAGACAAGCAAAAGCTAACAGAATTCAGCACCACCAAACCAGCTTTACAACAAATGCTAAAGAAACTTCTCTAAGCAGTAAACACAAGATAAGAAAAAGACCCACAAAAACAAACCCAAAACAATTAAGAAAATGGTAATAAGAACATATGTATCAGTAATAACCTTGAATGTAAATGGATTAAATGCCCCAACCAAAAGACAGACTGCCTGAATGGATACAAAAACAAGACCCATATATATGCTGTCTAAAAGAGACCCACTTCAGACCTAGGGACACATACAGACTGAAAATGAAGGGATGGAAAAAGATACTCCATGCAAATGGAAATCACAAGAAAGCTGGAGTACCAATACTCATATCAGATAAAATAGATTTTAGAATAAAGACTGTTATAAGAGATAAGGAGGGACACTACATAATGATCAAAGGATCAATCCAAGAAGAACTTATAACACTTATAAATGTTTATGCACCCAAAATAGGAGCACCTTAATACATAAGGCAAATGCTAACAACCATGAAAGAAGAAATTGACAGTAACACAATAAGAGTAGGGGAATTTAACACCCCACTTACACCAATGGACAGATCATCCAAACAGAATATAAATAAGGAAAAACAAGCTTTAAATGACACAATAGACCATATAGATCTAATTGATATTTATAGAACATTCCACCCAAAAGTGGCAGAATACACTTTGTTCTCAAGTGCACATGGAACATTCTCCAGGATAGATCACATCTTGGGTCACAAATCAAGCCTCAGAAAATTTAAGAAAATTGAAATCGTATCAAGCATCTTTTCTGACCACAATGCTATGAGATTGGAAATCAATTACAGGAAAAAAAACTGTAAAAAACACAAATACATGGAGGCTAAAGAGAGCTACTAAATAACCAAGAGATCACTGAAGAAATCAAAGAAGAAAAATACATAGAAACAAATGACAATGAAAACACGACAACCCAAAACCTATGGGACGCAGCAAAAGCAGTTCTAAGAGGGAAGTTTATAGCAATTCAAGCTCACCTTAAGAAACAAGAAAAATATCAAATAAACAATCTAATGCTACACTTAAAACAACTAGAGAGGGCTTCCCTGGTGGCGCAGTGGCTGATGCAGGGGACACGGGTTCGTGCCCTGGTCTGGGAAGATCCCACAAGCCGCGGAGTGGCTGGGCCCGTGAGCCATGGCCGCTGAGCCTGCGTGTCCAGTGCCTGTGCTCCACAATGGGAGAGGCCACAACAGTGAGAGGCCCGCATAACACACACACACACACAAAAAAAAACTAGAGAAAGAAGAACAAACAAAACCTAAAGTCAGTAGAAGGAAAGAAATCATAAAGATCAGAGCAGAAATAAATGAAATACAAATGAAGAAAACAATAGCAAAGATCAATAAAACTAAAAGCTGGTTCTTTGGGAAAATAAACAAAATTGATAAACCCTTAGCCAGACTCATCAAGAAAAAAAGGGAGAGGACACAAATCAATAAAATTAGAAATGAAAAAGAAGAAGTTACAGCAGACACTGCAGAAATACAAAGCATCCTAAGAGACTACTACAAGCAGCTCTATGCCAATAAAATGGACAACCACGAAGAAATGGACAAATTCTTGGAAAGGTACAATTTTCCAAGAGTGAACCAGGAAGAATTAGAAAATATAAAGAGACCTATCACAAGTAATGAAATTGAAACCATAATTAAAAGTCCAGGACCAGGACCAGATGGCTTCACAGGCAAATTCTATCAAACATCTAGAGAAGAGCTAACACCGATCCTTCTCAAACTCGTCCAATAAATTGCAGGGGAAGAAACACTCCCAAATTCATTCTATGAAGCCACCATCACCCTGATATCAAAACCACAAAAGATATCACAAAAAAAGAAAATTATAGGTCAATATCACTGATGAACATAGATGCAAAAATCCTGAACTAAATACTAGCAAACAGAGTCCAATCATACACCATGATGTATTTAATCATACATCATGGTGTATGATTAAAAGGATCATACACCATGATCAAGTGGGATTTATCCCAGGGATGCAAGCATTCTTCAATATACGCAAATCAATCAATGTGATACACCACATTAACAAATTAAGGAATAAAAACCATATGATCATCTCAATAGATGCAGAAAAAGCTTCTGACAAAATTCAACACCCAATTATGATAAAAAAAACTCTCCAGAAAATGGGCGTAGAGGGAACCTACCTCAACATAATAAAGGCCATATATGACAAACCCACAGCAAGCATCATACTCAGTGGTGAAAAACTGAAAGCATTTCTGCTAAGATCAGGAACAAGACTCTCACCCTCTTATTCAACATAGTTTTGGAAGTCCTAGCCACAGCAATCCGAGAAGAAAAAGAAGTAAAAGGAATACAAATTGGAAAAGAAGTAAAACTGTCACTGTTTGCCAATGACATGTTACTATACATAGAAAATCCTAAAGATGCCACCAGAAAACTACTAGAACTAATCAGTGAATTTGGTAAGGTTGTAGGATACAAAATTAATGCACAGAAATCTCTTGCATTCCTATACACTAATGATGAAATTTCTGAAAGTGAAATTAAGGAAACACTCCCATTGACCATTGCAACAAAAAGAATAAAATACCTAGGAATAAACCTAAGGAGACAAAAGACTTGTACTCAGAAAACCATAAACACTGATGAAAGAAATCAAAGATGACATAAACAATGGAGAAATATACCATGTTCTTGGTTGGGAAGAATCAATATTGTGAAAATGCCTATACTACCCAAAGCAATCTACAGATTCAATGCAATCCCTTTCAAATTACCAATGGCATTCTTCACAGAATTAGAATTAGAAAAAAAAAAATTACAAGTCATATGGAAACACAAAAGACCCCGAATAGCCAAAGCAATCTTGAGAAAGAAAAATGGAGTTGGAGGAATCAGACTCCCCAACCTCAAACTATACCACAAAGCTACAGTAATCAAGACAGTATGTTACTGGCATAAAAACAGAAATATAGATCAATGGTACAGGATAGAATGCCCAGAGACAAACCCACGCACATATGGGCACCTAATTTACGACAAAGGAGGCAAGAACATACAATGGAGAAAAGACAGCCTCTTCAATAAGTGGTGCTGGGAAAACTGGACAGTTGCATGTAAAAGAATGAAATTAGAACACTACCTAACACCATACACAAAAAGAAACTCCAAATGGATTAAAGACTTAAATGTAAGACCAGACATTATAAAGCTCTTAGAGGAAAACATAGGAAAAACACTCTTTGACATAAACCACAGCAAGATCTTTTTTGACCCACCTCCTAGAGTAATGGAAACAAAAACTAAAATAAACAAATGGGACTTAAAAGCATTTTCACAGCAAAGGAAACCATAAACAAGACAACAAAAAGACAACTCTCAGAATGGGAGAAGATATTTGCAAATGAAACAATGGACAGAGTATTAATCTCCAAAATACACAAACAGCTCATGGAGCTCAATATCAAGAAAACAAACAATCCAGTTAAAAAATGGGCTGAAGACTTAGACATTTCACCAAGGATGATATACAGATGGCCAAGAGGCACATGAAAAGATGCTCAACATTACTAATTATTAGAGAAATGCAAATCAAAACTACAATGAGATATCACCTCACGCTGGTCAGAATGGCAATTATCAACAAATCTAGAAACAATAAATGCTGGAAAGGGGATGGTGAAAAGGGCATCCTCTTGCAGTGTTGATGGGAATGTAAATTGATACAACCTCTATGAAAAAACATATGGAGGTTCCTTAAATAACTAAAAATAGGACTACCATATGACCTAGCAATCCCACTACTGGGCATATACCCTGAGAAAACCATAATTCAAAAAGAGATATGTACCCCAATGTTCACTGCAACACTGTACAATAGCCAGGACATGGAAACAACTTAAGTGTCCACTGACAGATGAATGTATAAAGAAGATGTGGCACATATATACAATGGCATATTACTCAGCCAGAAAAAGAAACGAAACTGAGTTATTTGTAGTGAGGTGGATGGACCTAGAGACTGTCATACAGAGTGAAATAAGTCAGAAAGAGAAAAATAAATACCATATGCTAACACATATATATCTAATCTAAAAAATAAAATGGTACTGATGAACCTAGTTGCAGGGCAGGAATAAAAAGATAGACATAGAAAATGGACTTGAGGACATGGGGTGGGAGGGTGAAGCTGAGGCGAAGTGAGAGTAGCATTGACATACACGCACTACTGAATGTAAAATAGTTGGCTATAAAATAGTAGGAAGCAGCAGCGTAGCACAGGGAGATCAGCTCAGTGCTTTGCAATGACCTAGAGGGATGGGATAGGGAGGATGGGAGGGAAGCTCAAGAGGGAGGGGATATGGGGACATGTGTATGCATATGGCTGATTCACTTTGTTGTGCAACAGAAACTAACACAGTATTGTGAAGCAATTATACTCCAATAAAGATCTATTAAAAAAAAAAAAAGGACTGGCAGCTTCTGCTTCCTACCTCTTGAACACACTTGCTTTTGGGAGCCTGTATCACCCTATAAGAAATCTAGATCACTTGTTGGAGACACCAAGTGAACAGACCACGTGAAGAAGCCATGCAATGAGGAGAGAATCTGAAACTACTTGGAGGACCAGCTTTCCCAACAGTCAGTTGAGCCTCCTGATGACTCTGGCTACAGTCACTGTCTAACTGTAAACTCACTAGAGACCCCAAATGAAGCCAGCAGTAAAACCACCCAGCTGTGCCCAGTCAACCTACAGAATCATGAGAAATAATAAATTGGTGGCTGTTTTAAGCACTAAGTTTTGGGGTGGTTTGTTCCACTAAAATAGATAGCGTCACCAGTGAGTCTCTCCCATGTGACTTAGAGGATACCAGAAGGCTTCTCAGTCTCACAATGTCTGTAAAATTATTAGATGCCAAGTTCCCAGGGAAGGGAGTGCTTGAAAGGGGAAGGGAGAGCTGGAGGCTGGGGCCATAAAGAGAAAGGCACTGAGAGAGAATTTCAACTGTTTGCCACTTTGGCCAGGGGCCAGTTCTAGCAAGAACAGCTGCATTTGGGCCAAGGGTTCCAACGCTCTTTATTATAGGTATTCACTTTCCTGTAGGTGAGCCTGTGTTTTGAAACAGTGTGCCATGTACTACCAGCTAGAATGAAGCCAAGGTTACATGTTCAGCCATCCCATGGTTATTTTAGATCTGTTCTATTAATGATCCCTAACCCTGAACATCAGTATATGCAATCAGTCCCAAGGGAGACCAGGCCAGATTCACAAGTGCAGCGGGACCACTGAAAACATGCTTACTTGTATCTTTACTCGTGGAAGGTCAGAAAAGTCATTATCGTGTCAGTAAGATAGGGTATTTTAAGCATGTGTCGTTTCATATAGTAAGACTTTTTCTCTCCACTGTCAAGAAAAACAAACCATTGAGAAACACTGTTTGTTTCCTGTACTCTTAAATCAGTTTTTTTTAAAGAAAAATATAGGAATGAAAGTTATCTGGGCTTATAAATGCTTTAAAAGAGTAATATCTCTTTTATTAATGTGTATAGGGTTTGAGAACTATAATGAAGAATGTTAACTACATGAATATTACTTTATATAGCATTTTTAATCAGTGAAAGATAAGCCTTTCTTGTTGGTTCTTGATATTTTCCCATCTATACTCAAATTAATGCAGAGATAATAGTCATCATCTTACTTAGTGGTTATAAGAAGTTATAAAGGTTTCACATATAAAATTTTATTCTCTAATAGAAAAAAGAGAAATAGTGGAAAATTTTTAATATTTAAAATAGCTCTAAAATACATTGTCCACTCTAAATGGTTTGATATCTTTGAGTCCCTCCTATCTTTTCGAATAATCAATTCTATTAAATATCACAGCCAAAGAGTTCCAGGCGAAGTGCAATGTTTTGATTCCATGTTTTAGGAATGATGCGTATAAACCTGGAAATGATTGGTGGGTTGAAAAAGTTCTTCGCGTGTCCTTTGATATTATTATTTCCTTCGAAAATCTGAAAGCAAAATATGAGAAAATCTTTAAGGATGGCATAATGGGTATAAAAATCTTATACCTGAAAGTAACATAATATTGTATACCAACTGTATTTCAATTTGAAAAACTTATAATTTTTTATCCTTTTAGTTCAAACTGTGGGCATTAATGAACACATACAACAGTATCACAAAGATGATCCTCAATCAATTATGAACTCACACTCCAGACATACCTCTTTAGTGATATCACCTCATCAGTGATCTGAGTTGGAACAGGGAAAAATAAGGAAATCTGATATGGTGCTGTGGGGCAGCCGCAAAAGCATATCTGCCTTTAGCCCCTTTGTAGCTATGTGACTTTGAGCAAATTACTTGTAGTCTCTGATTATCCATTTCCTTATTGGCAAAATGGAGATAATAAAGTTTACCTCATAGAAGTTGTAAAGATTTTAAAGAGTATGTAAACATATGCACGTCTTTATTAAGTGCCAGATAATGGGCACCAATAAATGGTTAGCTATTACTAACTTTTAAAATAAAATACATCATGTATTTTTATTTATCCTTTTTGTCATATGCCCTATATCATCAACTAAACTGTGTTTTAGGTGTGTTTCTGTCATCCCCAGCAAGTTCCCCAAGATGTACACACATCAGAAGCTAAGTCACTATTTGTTTATAAAAATGATTTTTGCCCTACTATGAGGATATCTTGATACAGTGAGAAATAAACCAAACCAAACCTAACAAATAAACAACCCAGGGGTTTAGACAGAAAGAGATTCAAATCCATTAACTGAGATTAAGTGCTGAGCCCATGATGAGCATAAATGTCCATCCCCTTCTCCTGTGTTGCGCCTCCTACTGGTTTCAGCCCAATGCCCATTCCTGGAATATTAGGTTCCTCTCCTTAGCTTTGCCTCTGGTAGTATTTTAAAACTGCATAACTAGGAATTTAGGAGTATAATGGAATAGTTCATCTTGCAGGAAATTAGTCTCCTCATTCGGAAGGATAACAATTGTTTGAATAACAATATGACACTGAAAGGTATATGGCCATGGGTATGTATGTGATCAGCCATGAATAACAAGTACATCCAAGCTAATGTTAATATGGTAGAAAGTTTTTTAGACCCCTGTTACAGACTGTATGTTTGTATCCTTCCAAAATTCATATGTTCAAACCCTAATCCTCAATGGGATGATACGAGGAGGTGGGTCCTTTGGGAGATGATTAGGGCTAGGATGGGGGTAGGGCCCTCATGGCATCTCTGTGTGTGCACGCACCAAGGAAGGCCATATGAAAGCACAACCAGGAAGACTGCCCTCACTAAAAACCCAACCATGCTGGCACCCTGATCTAGGATTCTAGCCTCCAGAACTGTGAGAAATACGTGTTTTTTGTTTGTCATCCAGTCTATGGTAATTTGTTATACAGTCCAAGCAGGCTGAGACAACCCTTTCACCATCTTTCTCAATCAGAGCTAATTAAACTTCACACCACCCGCTGCTGTTTTGTCCTCATTCTTTTATAGGTGGCTCAGTCAAAGCAGAAAGATAGTGTGCATGGTCCCTGTCCCAAGACCAGCTACTTACAGAGCTCGGACTTAGAAGACTTAAAGAGTGACGCATGTCAGTGCATGCTTATCAAATACAAAGAACTATTTGCAAATTTGAGGTTCTGTTCTCATCATAGCAGTTTTCAAATTGTTTTCTTTTTGCCAGGATACCCCTGTACCTTGTCTACCAACGAGGATTTCTCTCTGTAAGGTTTCCATTCAACTCCCTGGTCACTGTACTGGATGGTGTAGCTCTTCACATACATTTCAGAGGACAGAGACTTGCAACCCTGTGTTACAATCGCTGTTATCTTCTTGATTTTGAGCAGATCAATTTGTAACCACTGATTGTTGTTGTTTGCCTATGAAAATGATTAGAACAATGCATTTGACATTAAAACCTTTGCTTTTTTAGACCAAGATACTCAGAAATGCACTGAGCTGGAAGGATTTCTTTTATGTCTCATCCCTGAGGATTCCCTTTCTCCTAGAATCCTTCCCTGTTCCTTCTTGTTTATTGTCAGCAGGTTTATAAACTTTTGGAATATATCACGCATTGTACAACAGTTACGTGTTTACTCGTGTTCCTTACCCTTTGAGGGCAGGGACTTAGTTTTGTTTTCAGGTGTTCACCACGATGTATGGCACACAGATGGTGCTCAACAAATAAATACATTTTATTTGAGAAAAAGCATTAAATTGCTAAATTACCTGTAAATATTTTTCTCTTAAGCAAGTTTATTTAAATGCTGTGGTGATATTACTGAAGAGTTATCTGAGAGAGAATTAGATAGTATCCTCTCCCAATTTAACTTATTTTAGAAAAGCCCCACTTTTCTTTCCATTGCTAATGTCCAATAGGAGAAGTAGTCCAATTTCTTCTTTTCTGATATTTCAAATAAATGTAATATCTGAGAGACCTAATAAAGCGACACCCAGGGCTGGGTGTGGCATAGTAGTTGTCCTGTCTCTGGCCTAACAAAATGCCTAATTTGATGATAGACGCTTGGAGAAAGAGAATCAGAAAAGACTAATTGAGTTTTAGAGTAATCTGAGATTAATTTTCATCTTTGGGAGGTTTATCATGCCCCATAGTCTCATTCAATTCTGTATGAAATAATGAATATTGATATATTTTCTCAACATCACTCATATGTGCATGTCTGTATGTGTATATACATATGTATGTATAGCCACATATATATATGTGTGTAGTCACATATGTGTAGTCACATATGTATGTATGTGTGTATGTATATGTGTAGTCACATGTTATTGTATTTTTTAAGCAAATTAATTGAATTAAAATGATTGTATTAGATAATTTTGGTTAATTTTGTAACACCCTCTAGTGACATCTGGTGGTGTTTTAGTGTGTCTTCAAATCAAGGTTGTACGAGTGATACAGAATGCAGATAGCTAGCTAGGGGAGCTTTGTAAGTGTACATTTTTTTTGGAGGCATCGAAGAGGCAGAGACACTTCAGTCTGCGTGCATACCTGCATATGTCTGGCTTAGATTTTCCACCTCTCTAAAGAAACCCTGTACATGACATTTCATACTATTGAAGGTTAAGTGAAACAAATAGTTTTGACCTAAAATTCCAGATTTAAAATGACAGCTTTAAAAATTAAAATTAGACTTTTATCTTTGCAGCCTTTACTATATCACAAAACTAAGAGCAAATTATAGAGAGGGCAAAATTTTTTAAAAGGCTGTAAAATGGAGGGTGGGATGACAAGGTTACACCATGAACAGGTCTAAAGGGGCATCTGGGAAAGAATTGGTTGATACCCTCTCTCTAACTTTTTTTTGGGGGCCGTGCTGCATGGCTTGAAGATCTTAATTCCCCCACCAGGGATCAAACCCAGGCCACTGGCAGTGGAAGCAGAGTCCTAACCACTGGAACGCCAGGGAAGTCCCTTTATTTTAGTTATATTTATTTTATTTTATTTATATTATAGAAATTAAATCAATATAATATTACACAACATTATTACTTTAACTTCTGTGGGTCTCAGTTCCCCCCTTTGCAAAATTGCAAAATGGGGTGCCTGGGTTGCTTCAAATGGTGCAAGGAACATAGATCTGTCTATCCGGAGAGTGGGATTCCTGATTCTGCCACCAGGCTAAGCTAAAATTATTTAACCTCTTTTGCGTTTGGACTTAAAAGGAAAATATGGACCAGATGCTTTGTAAAACGCTTTGCCTTTCTAACATTCTGTGATTCTGTGATGATCCAGAAATGAGTCTCAAGGCACAGACATAGTTGCCCAAGACTCTCTGTATTGGGCCCAGATAGTCTCTTCTATTTGCTCCCCTTGCATCACACCATTCCCTCCTCCTTTATCTGGTGGCTTGATTTAAGATTAGGACGTGGGATTCTATACAGAGTCCAGGGAATTGGAGTGTAGCTTCCTTAAGGGAGGGAGTTAGGAGGACAGAAAATAGGGAACCTGGATTGAGTTGATTGACTGGACTGTTCTGATTTCTGATGCCATTCAGATTTTTCAGGTCAGTCGAAGAATGAAATAAATATGAGTCAATTATTAATAGTTACCCTAGAACTAAAAGTTACCTTAATTACTCAGTGGGCTAATATCAAGGGCAATATAACTCTCTGCGAGATGTTTACAAAACTTAGATCACATATTTATAAACCTGGTTTTGCAGCATCTTATCAGGCTGCCAATTATCAAAAGGAATGTTACAAAGTTCTGAGAAAATGAGAACAAAACAATTTAAATGACACTCTTAAGAAAATGAAAAATATTGCTAAATTCTGGAGAGAGCAAAAAGAAGACAAGATGTTGCAAATCTAAGTCATTTATCCCTAATGGAAGTTGTCTCGATCAGGAGTTGGCAAACTACAGCCCAAGGCCAAACCTGGCCTACTGCCTGCTTTTGTAAATAAGGTTTTATTGGAATATAGCCATGTTCATGCATTTACATATTCTTGACGGCTGCTTCCCTGCAACAGTGGCAGAGTTGAGTAGTTATGACAGAGAATGTATGTCTCACAAAGGCTAAAATATTATCTGGCCCTTTGCAGAAAAATTTTGCCCACCCCTAGTCTAAATCAAGACCACAGAGATGATAACTTCTCTCCGAGCCAAAGTTCGAGCTAAAGCTATCAAGACAGCACACAGCCTAGTTCTCAGACCTAGGATCATAATCTGCAGAAGCAGGAGATGATACTCTGGCTTCCCAGGGCCCCCATGTTCCCTGTAGTGAGGGCCTATGCTTTCTTCTGAAAGGCTGAGAGAATTCCATTTGCGGGGGACATTTCACCTTGGCTTGCCAGGCATTCACACGGCCCTGGGCATTAAGGCGGGCAAGGAAGGGTTCCCAGTAATCTCCCCACCAAGAGTTTTTAATTGAGGAAGCTGTGATTTGCTTGTTTTCTATCTTTCCACTTTCCATACCCAGCGGTGTGGAGCATCCTGTCAAGAAAAAAGTAACGTGATTAATTATATACCATGATATTCCTTGCATGGCATTTTGTACTTCAGAGGAGACAAGAAATAATATTACTGCTAAGTAATGACAAAAACAACCATCACAGCAATGAACATTTATTGTCCAAGTGCTAAACCCTGTTTTCAGGCTTCACATGTATTACTTAATGCTCTTAAATATCTCCATTTTACGAACGAGAAAACAAAAGCACAGCAAGAAAAAGTAACTTGACTAAAATAATACTGCTAGAAGAATCAGAAACTAGCTTTGAGCCCAGGCAGTCTGACATCAAATA
This sequence comes from Globicephala melas, assembly GCF_963455315.2. Lineage (NCBI taxonomy): Eukaryota > Metazoa > Chordata > Mammalia > Artiodactyla > Delphinidae > Globicephala > Globicephala melas. Next base: position 59,403,678 of record NC_083314.1, on the reverse strand, counting down.
CCATGTTCTAAACATCTAAACTCATTTCCCTCCTTCAGTGAGTCATGGAAACTTTGCTCTTTGCTTTGAGGTAGACAATACTCCTAAAGTATCTATGTGTATAAAAACATACTCTATTTCTTCCAACAAAAGCTACAAAGAAGAAGTTATAGGGGACCTTGGTAGTCACATTTAATATTTTATTTCCAACCCTTTGAGGGTGATGCATGGGATACACCCTTCAGAATTTTGCCAAGGCATGAATTTGAATGTCACAGGCAACAAAGCTGATCTGTGAGTGTAAGAAACATATCTAGTGAGTGAGCCCGGCTGACTGCCCATCATCATCATCTTTGTGACACTTTGTTCTTGCTAGCAAATCATGCAGACATTTTCTTGAAGTGATACCTTACTTTCTTCATGAAAAAAAGGCTTCAGAGAAGAAAGCTTACTGCTAATACTAATTATATAAACATCAAGAAAGTGAAGAGATCTTAGAAAGTAATACTTCTTGTATAGAAAATAGAGGTTTTAAATAGACTAACATTGTTGAATGTCACATTTTAGGGTAGCTTGACTCTATGACCTGAACAAACTACCAGTTACATCGCACACCATATGGAAAGAAAAACGATAATGACTTATAGAGCTGTTTTAGGTTTTCCTGCCTGATCAAAATTTGCAATTTTTTTCTGATGTGGACCATTTTTAAAGTCTTTACTGAATTTGTTACAATACTGCTTCTGTTTAATGTTTTGGTTTTTTGGCTATGAGGCATGTGGGATCTTAACTCCCCACCAGGGATCGAACATGCACCCCCTGCGTTGGAAGGCGAAGTCTTAACCACTGGACTGCCAGAGAAATCCCCCAAATTTGCATTTTATGTGGAAGATGTTACATAGCATTGCTATCTGAACATTGGCAAAAATGCCCATTTCCATGTCCCTCATGAATATCAAGAGTTTATTGTACTGTTATCTGCTTACAAGTTTCTTATCAGCTGATAAGAAACTTATTCCAAGGTTCAGCTTTCTCCACTGTAAGCCATGGTTTCTTCCTTCTACCCTGAGAGAAGGCACTGTAGCTCCCCAACAGATGTGCCACAGCAAGTTTTAGGTGTGCCTGTATGTGTGTGTGTGTATATATATATATACACACACGTATATACATATATATTGTATAAATATGTCTTTATTTTGCCTTCCTTGTTGAAGAATATTTTTGCTGGACAGGTGTGCCTGTATATTGATCTCCCTCCCCCCTCAGCCCTTGAGCAGCTAGGTGGTGCCTAGATCAGCTAAGCCCAGGGTGGATTGCTTCATCCTTTTACCCCAGACTGTGAGACAGGTATTATATTTTATATGTGCTTTGAAGTGAAAAAATTTGGAAAGCACCACTTTAAGAGTCAGAGAAGAAGAAGAGTTGATAAAATCCTTAAGCATCTTGTTATATAGAGTAGAATTTTATTATGGCCATTTATGATTATCTAGATTTATTTATACCACAGGTCACATTACATCCCCTGAAAAATAGAAGCTTACATAGAAAAGGCTTGGATACCTACATAGAGTGTGAAACAGAATACAGAGTTCAAGGAAGGTTTCAGGAAGTTGGGAGGCAGATGTATATTTCAAAAACATTCACTGAACACCTAATATATGCCAGTAATGTTGCTAGATACTTTTATTACTTTAAAGTCTGAGTGACCTGGCTGGAAGACTTTGGAAGAGTCAGACCTAGTTTGACTCTCAGTTCTTATTGAAAATGGGCTGATGGAGGTCGTTCTTCGCTAGGGCCCTTCTTTCGAGGGTCAAGGCAGTAACCATATGATCCAGGAGTTCTTCAGAGAGCCTGCCCTCCGGCTGGCAGAACCAGTCTCAGTCTAGATCACAATGAGAGTTTACCTGAGTGGAACCTCTGTTTCACAAAGGATTTTCTAGGAGCCTAAGTGAAGAGAACTAAAAATTCTACCCATTCTCCCATACCCCCCAAATCTTGATTTTCTGAGTGGCAGCTAGAAAACAATGCATCTGTGTTCCTTACCGTTAACCTCGCAACCTTGCAGCTCCAATCGAAGGGCAGGTTTGTTATAGGAGTTAGTTGGAGAGATTCTAATATATCTAGCCACAACCGGTGGGTCAAACTGATTCTCTTTTATTGTAGAGGCATCCGAATTGCCATGAAAATACTAGAGGAAGAGAGGAAAATTTAGTTATATAACAATTCTCTATAAGGTGATTTTATAATAAAATTTTCATCCAATTTAATATGGTAATATTAAGTTTTCATGTAGCCCGAATCAAATTAATTTGGTCTTAAAAGATACCTGGGAATACTTCCACTTCAGGAAGATGGTATAAGCACAACTGAAAACATAAAAAGACTCTGAAAGGTGGAGAAAAGGCAGACTGGCTAGGGTTCTCAGGACCCAAGGAACAACACAGTGGTGAGTTCCCTGGGTTTTCTTTTTACTGCATATACAGACTTATATGTAAAGAAGCCAGGAACCAGGAAACACGAATAGGTGCAGACAAAAAAAAAAAAAAAGCCAGCAAAAGCCTTCTTTCTCTAGCCTCAGGACCAGAAAAGAGCAGTCTAACGAGACAGAAAACTTTTAGATAACAATTATTCTACTTCAAGCCAAACATCATAGAATAGAAAACACTGTGTCCCCTTCCCTACCCACAGCAGCGAAGGCCAACTGGGGAGCCTAGATTTCCATGCTCATGAGACTGTAAGGAGGCACCCCAACACCCTGACTGGGGTTGTGTCAGAGAAAGCCAAATAGAGACCCAGGATCTTCATCTCTTCCAGCTTCTAATAAGGCTCCCACTCCTGCAGTGTCAGTGGATACCATCCCATCCCCCACCAGCAGCAAAGAGAAGGGGTCCCAGCTCAGGTGTCAACAGAGGAGGCCACGTAGGGAATGGACTTTGACCTCTACCTGGCTGTAAAGAGGCTGTGCCCCATCCCATTTCCCTGCCAGAACAGTGTCAGGAAGAGCCAACTAAAACAAAAGAGCGGATATCAGGAATATTGAAAACAGAAAAGCAATAGATAACGGCAGTGAAACAAAGGGCCAGTTATTCGAAAAGATCTTTAAAAATTGGCAAATCTCTAGCAAGACTGACAAAGCAAAAAGAGAAGAGATGCAAATTACCAATATCATAAATGAAATAGGCAATATCACTACAGACCCTGCAGACATCAAAAGGATAATAAGAGAATACTACAAACAACTCTTACACATAAATTTAACAACTTAGAGGAAATGGACCAATTGACTGAAAAAACACAAACTATCCAAATTCACCCCATATGAAATAGGTAATTTGAAGAGCCTGTAACTATTAAAGAAATTGAATTTGTAATTTTTAAATTCCCAGAAAACAAATCTCCAGGTCCACCTGGTTTTGCTGGTGAATTATACCAAATGTTTAAAGAATTAACACCAATACTAGATTATCTCTTCCAGAAAACAGAATAGAAGAGCACACTACCTAATTTATTTTATGAAGCTAGTATTACTCTGATATTAAAACAAAAAGGACAGTATAAACAAATAAAACTACACACAAATATCCCTCATGAACATAGATGCAAAAATCTTTAAACTATGGACTTTAACTGTAATTTGTGTACTGTCGCCAATACTGATTGGTAAGAACCATAATTTAAGATTTTCATGATCTATTCTAAGGTATAGTGCAAATAATTTATTATTAGAAATAACTAAATGATAACATAGAAGATAGTAACATAGTAAATGATTTACAGAAAAAATGAAAATGATTCAAGGTTATCAGTGTAATAATGGTGGACTGACTCCTTGCATTCAGATAGCTTTCTTTGAAGAGGCGGGTGAGGGAGAAGGGGAAGAATTAGGACTGGTATAATTGGGTCATTGGGAATAAACAGGCTGAGCCCCTGGACGATCCAACAGGGGAAAGTCACTCCTCAGGCATGGCAGCAAAAAAAAAATGTGAGAATCACACTGCCTCAGAGCATTACTGGTATTAACACTATTATTTCCTTCAGTTACACTGAAATAGAGAACAAAATAAAATGTAAGAGTTAGTAAAATCAACTCTTGGTGGCCCATTTTTAGCATGAGCTCTTTAAGGCACAAGACCAGATATTCTACTGTACTGCATATCACCTGCCAATCTGAGAAGTCTGGGTATTTAGTTTGATTATAAAGAGATTTTTTTTTCAAGTTTTATGAAGTTTTGGAATTTCAGAAGTCAAGCTTATCCCTTTAATTTGTAATACATATATACACCTCATTTTACCACTTTCCTCCATAAGACACTAAGAAAGCCGTTTGTATTTATAACACCCAGAAAGGTATTTTTTAAAAAGATATAATAACCCTAGGCTCGGGAAGAAACAACAGTGCACACAGACCATCACGTTCCTAGTGCTGTTTCCTTTGAAGATCCGCCAGTTTGTCCGGTCAGAGCTGTAAGCCACAAAGAACTCGGTGGTGTAGTAAGACTTCAGGTAGTGTTTGGCACCTTGGGTCTGGATCCCTGTGAACAGGACTTCCCTTTGCATGTCTACCTGCAATATAGAAAAGCCATTAAGCAGAAGCATCCTTGTCAACAAGTCACACACTGCCTTAATTCATTGTACAACTAACCTTCTTTAGAAAAAAAGAACCAACACCTAACAAACTAATAAAATGGCTAGGGGCAATCCGTATTTGAGCACAGGGTACCTGAACTTGAATCCAAACTCAACCACTCCCTAGTGTATGTGACATTGGGAAGTTAGTTAATCCCTCTGTGCATTAGGTTTTTTTTTATCTGTAAAATGGGATATTACTAGAAATAACCTCATAGGGTTCATTTTGAGTATGTAAAGTACTTAGAATGGTGCCTAGCACCTAGTAATTGTCATTTCCCCTAACAACATTGCAAGAACAACAAGAAGAAATTATTAAATCACTGTCATTTTTATTATTACAGGGAATCCCCTGGCAGACCAGTGGTTAAGACACTGCACTTGCATTACTGAGGGCCTGGGTTCAATCCCTGGTCAGGGAACTAATATCCCACAATCTGTGTAGCGCTGCCAGAAAACAAAAACAAAAACAAAACCCCCACATTTTTACTATTAACAGTAGCAGTAAATATTATCAGGTTAATATATCAGGTTAATAAGATATACCTGGATCCAAGGTTTAGGGTTAAATTCTACTGCAAGTTTTTCTGCGATCCAAGCGTTATATGATCCACCATTGTTTAGTCTTGCTAATTTGGGTTCCCAATAACCTAAATCCAAAGGAAGAAAAAAATTTATTCTGAATTAAAAAAAAAAAAAAAACATCTAGCAATTTCTCAAGTGAGTTTAGTCCCAGTGGAAAACCAGATTCCTCAAGGAACTTCTGTTGCAATTAGGAGACCAGGTCATTGACACGGGCCTCAGCTACTAAGTCAGTCCCTGATTATGAAATCTTGGTTTCGGGCCTGTGCTTGGACAGCTGTCAACTACCACCCACCCCCTTTACTGTATATAGGTCACATTTATTTTTTCTCAGTTATGTTGGTACGGTTTCTGCCTAGTGTGCCTGCCTAATAGAAAGACATGGGAGGAATTTATGGGAGCCTCATGATCCCTTACAATTGACCTTCTGATGTTGGGAAGAGTTTGAGGCAGAGAGAGGAAACTTAGGAGGAGTTCCTGATGCACAGTGGGTGAACAAAAAGTTTCTTGAACAGATGCATGGTTGATGCAGCAAAGGGCTCTATTAATGGGGATTGTAATACCTGGCCTATAAGACCCTGTGAATCTGGCTAGAATATTTCACGGGTTAGTTCCATTGACATCTTACATTCTACAAAACAGAGTAATGAGTAATTTCTGCTTAGAAGATACATATAACAAAGTAAAATTTCCACAGCTAGAGATTATACCTCTAGTGGGTCAGTAATTAGAGATTTTACTGCTGTTTTACTATGTTGTGGTAGAGAAAAGCCTAGAGAGGAGCAATGGCCCATGGATTCAATAGGCAGCGTTGTCATGTACAGTTTTGCGGGCCGTATACAGCACTATTGTAGGAGGTGCCTTTTACAGGCTATGATGCTACTACTTACCCCAAAACTCAGAAGCCTTGATCTGTGAATCAGCTATGAGACCAGTGCTTAGTCCCATTGGCATTTTACAGTCTACAAAAAAATAGAACAATGAATAATTTTTGCTTAGAGAGTATATATAATAAAGTAAAATCTCTATGGCTGTAGATTATACCTCTAGTGGGTCAGTAATTAGATGTTTTCACCTACCTGTGTGGCACTGACTTAAATATGTCTGACCATAAAATCGTAAATGTACTAGCAAGAACTGGTCCTTTCATAGAAATTAAAATTAGTGATGCCCTAGTGGAAAACAACTTATCCTGAAATGCAAATACTTTTTAAATTGATTTCCATCTGTTTGTATCTTAAAATAAGCCATTTTACAATATTAAGTACTATCCCTCATAAGACTATGTTCTCAAAAGTTGACCTGAAAGTTACAATGTTATTTATATACTGATCAAAGAAGGGAATACTAGCCACTGAACTATCTGGATGTTGACACAGTGCTTGGTACAACAGGTGCTTAATAAATGCTGGCTTGCTGGCTGGCTGGCTGGTTGGATGGACAGACGGATGGACAGATGGAAACTGTGTTTCTTGAATACTGAAATGCCAAGTTCAGTGACTATCTCGGTCACAGTTGAATTCCTGGTTTCTCTCCCCTCCTCTACTCTGGGAGTCTGGAGAATTTCTTATGTTCACTTCCCCATGGATCACAAATCATGAAGGAGGATGCTTTATATTAGTTCCTCAAATGAGGGGAATGCCTTTGGTTTGAACCATTTGGCTTAAAACTGATGTTTGCAGTATAGTCAGACTATAGGTCAGAATAAAAGAAATTACTGCTACAGATTATGCCTCTGTTATGTCAGAGTTCTCAGAGTTGAATATTTCCAATCTAAAAATTGGTAATATTCTAGGGACAGGCACTCTCCTGCTAAAAAAAATAATGTGGCTCTTGGATGATACCTCTGTCTATGATGAGAAATGGCGTTTGCATCCCTGCTCTCTGGTTTTCTCCAACTTCTGTGTCTAGGAGCCACCAGCCAGGTTTTGATGCCTTCATTTCAAGAGTTTTAAATGAACCTAAAATAGAGAGTAAAGGACAACATTGCATACACAAAGATTAACAGGTTAACATTGGTTGACCACTACCAAAGAATCCTAAAATCCCTGAGTTGCAAGTGGTTTAGAATATAACTTAAGAGTTACCCATTTCTCTTTAGGCAGGACTACAGGTGTAACAAAGAGATCAAAACAAAACAACAATGACATCACACACACAAACTTACTAAAAATAAATTGCCCTGGGACTTAAAAAAATCTCCAACACCCCTTACTAGAAAGAAACTTTCATTTATCTAAATATAATGTTACAAGTTAACCCATATATAATACAGCTTATCAAAGCAACCTTGAATGATGTCATTGGGCCTCAAAAATACTGTACATGTTTCCTTTCTCTCTCTTCATTTCTCTAGTTTTTCTTTTTTATCTGAGAAAATTAAAACAAAACATCCTTCCCCCATGTTTCAATTTTTCTATAAAGTTTACATTTTAGAGAGAGATGTACAAAAATTGTTTCAGAAAATCACTGAAAGAGTGAGATTTCTGAAATCTCTGATTATCCATTCTGGTATTTAACATTACCTACCGACAGTTAATACTTAAATTCTGCTGACTATAATATGTGACCATTTCCTAGATTGTGAGTAAAAAGTAATAGCTGATGGTCATCCTCCTCAAACACGCTAAAAAAAGACCTCCAGCCTTCTACTCTCTAATGCAGATATTAGGTATGAAGATTTAGGTGGGTCAGCGAACCCCAGCTTCTCACGCGCAGGCTCATGGAAAGGATGACTGATCTGGTAACACTTGGTGAAAAGTCAGGAGTGAGTTTGACCTAATCCTTTCTGCCCCTGATTTTAACAGAGTGGGTCTTTATAGCTTTGTTAATGAGAAACTGGCATGTTTCAAACAAACAAGGACCCTGTTTACCCCATCCTTAACTAAATCGGGCTCGTTTGGACTTGGGTGCCTACATCTGAGGCTGATTCACACAGCAACCTCCCCACCCAAAGTCAAAGGACTGCCCTGACTAGCTTCTCAGATGGCATTTATGGAAGGTAGGCTGCTTGTTAAAAATGCAAAAAAAATGTTAAAAATCCTGGGCCCCTGCCCAAGTTCTATCAGATCAAAATCTCTGAGAGCAAAATCTCTCCTTAGCATCTGTGTTTTAACCAGCTTTGTAAATTTGTATTATGCCCACTGCAGTTTGAAGATCAACGGCATCTAGCACTTACACCTCCACTCACACACCTACGATACACACCTACAAACAACTCACTGGCACGTAAAAATCCTTTTTGATGATCGTAGTTTGTTAAACCTTATCATTATTTTGCATATGAAAAGCTTTAAATACCTTTGTTATTCTTTAGCTTTTATAATCATTTAAAAATATATTTTTCCCCTCATGAGTCAGTTTAAGATTCAGATTCCTACAGTCACTTGCCCAAAGATATCAGGGTGATTGAGGAGTAGAATTCAAGAACCCCGAAATCCTGGTAAGTTTCTGATCTCCGCCCAACAGAAAGCTTTAGCTGCCTGAACCTCGTGGGATTCATTTTGGAATCTGCTTTAGACCTGGCCTGCGTGACACATCATGGCTTGGAAGAATCTGCAGTAGACAGAGCATCTCTGTAGAAGAAAGCTGGGCACATTTAGTCTGTGTGGTGCTACAAACAGTGCAGACATTTAGCTGACTCTTCTGTATTCTGCATGCAGGTTTAGAATATGGCTTTGCCCAGGATCCATGCCAGAGCCCATGCTTTAACCCCTTTGGAAGGAGATGCACAAGGAGGGAATAAGGAAGAGTTACAGACGCTAAGATTGTCTGCTCTCGCCATTTTGTCACAGGGACCTCTTTTCATTGTCGAGATCTTTACCAGGCAGAAGAGGCCAGACCCCTAACTGGTGCTGTTGAGTGCCATTTTCCAGCAAGGTCTGGCCATGAAAGTGAACCACATGAATGTCCTGGGAGCCGCCTACGTTCAGCAGGTGCCACCTCACCCACTCTTGCTCATACATTCTCAGGCCAGGCAAGTTGTAGATCATCCCATTGATGGCTGAAAAGACAGAGAGTTGCAATCAGGCAAAAATCTGTGAACATCAGGAAAGAGGAAATATGAGGCCTTCCGCTCACCACCCATCTTCTTTATTACTCTGCATGCCCAATCCCACCCAGACATAGTAAGGGGCCCCCTATATGTCATAATATCAGTAAGAGGCTGAAACAGAGCCACCTTTTCCTTCCTACACCAGCCTACTGCAGAAGTGTGGGTGAGTACCCTTTCCAATCAGTTTATCACTCTTTCCCCCAGATTTACACTTTTCCTGTTCTGTGCTTTATCCGTTTATTCTTTATATTTGTAGTATGAATTTTCCTAGGCTACGAAAAGGGTAAGGACTAATGTGGGCAGATAAGTGAACTCTAGTCATTAGAGGAAAGAGGGTAAGTGAGGGGATATGCAGTGTATCACTCTAAGGCCTCCTAAATTCAGAGATAGTTCCAGGCAAAATTAGGAAGTCGGTTTTTTAAAAAGAAAAAAAAGTGTATTTATTTATTTATTTTTGGCTGCATTGGGTCTTCATTGTTGGGTCTTCGTTGCTGCACGCGGGCTTTCTCTAGTTGCGGCGAGCAGGGGCTACTCTTCGTTGTGGTGCGTGGGCTTCTCATTGCAGTGGCTTCTCTTGTTGCAGAGTTCGGGCTCTAGGCGCTCAAGCTTTAGTAGTTGTGGCAAGCAGGCTCAGTAGTTGTGGCGCATGGGCTTAGTCGCTCCGCGGCATGAGGAATCTTCCCGGACCAGGGCTCAAATCCGTGTCCCCTGCATTGGCAGGTGAATTCTTAACCACTGCACCACCAGGGAAGCCCAGGAAGTTGGTCTTTATCTTTGTTATACCCACCAGCGTTAGACATTCATGTTTATTCTCTTGTTTGTCTGATTGCTCCTCTGCCCCCTTCCCAGCTTGGATGTCTAGGGTTCTCAGACTTTATCAACTCTCTCCTTACTGAAATATGTGTGTTTTAAGCATCTGATAAACTTGATCACCTTAACAAATGAATGCATACAAAATTTTAATGATAAAGCTTAATGCCACCATGTACTTAATTGGGACTGAAGTGAGGGAAGTTTTGGTGGTGGTGGTGGCTGTTGTTTATTCTTCTAAAGTTAAAGGGACTACTGTGGAATTTCAGGAACCAGGCAAGTGAATTTTTGGAGGGAGAAGAGTTGAGATCATTTTGGCTCTCTTAAAATTATATCAGATATGAAAGCACCTGTCTAGATACTCATAACACCAGCCTCACCTCCTCATCTTAGTTTCTATGTAAGAAATAGATCTCCTAGAAGTAAAAGGTATCTCCAGTGGTTATTAGGTCAGCATTGCTAAACCATTACATCAGGATACAAAAGTGAAGATGCTCAACAGAGTAGGCACTCAGTAAACATTAGATAAATTGAGCTGAGTGAATAAAGTTCATTTGTTTACTAATCCAACACATATTTACTCAGTGCACACTCAGGCATAGGTGGTCTGCTTATCAAATACCCTGATAAGTTCTACAGTGGAAGATTACCAAATTACAGAGATTTAGACGACAATACATTTAAAACTCAAACTATACTGGATGCATTTTACGCTTTCTTTGAAGAATCAGGAAGCAGGGCCTCGAGGGTACTCAGCAAGTAAACGGCATGGCTGCGAAATGGGCCTGTCTGATTCTGCAGTCTGTACTTTCCACTAGGTTGAGAGATTTTCAGAGGATGTGCTTCTTACCCATGAGACCAAGCATCCTGGGCTGAAAGGCCTAGAGATTATAGGAGAAGAGAAAAGAAAGCTCTGCTTGGAGCCTGTGGGGCAGCTCTCAACTGACTCTATTCTAGACTGCTTAATAGAATTTCATAACCTTGTGTGATAAGCAGAGTCCAGAGGGTGGGGTTTTGGAGCAGATTGTAAATCATATTTCCTCTACGCCAAAGTGTTTTTGCAGGTGAGATCAGATTGTATTCCACACTTACAGAAGTTTAATGAGGAAAATAAGCTAAAAAAGGGTAGCCTGAGTGTATAAATGGGGTGGGAGAGGGAGCATAGACCGACTTAGCCTTGATGACTGGCTGGGGAGAGGAGGTGGCAGTGAACTGGATATTGCTTATAATGTTTTTGTTTTGTTTTGTTTTTTATCCCTGAAGCCTCTTCTTTCCTATTACACTGAATGACTGACCCATCACCCAAAGCACAGGACCTTCCTGATCAGAAATCTCATAGAAATCACCTCCATTTATCAAACTCTGAAAACAGGGTCTTCATTTGTCTTCTGATCCCTAAGTCATTCTATCTGCTGTTCACCAAATCCTAAATTCTGCCTTTCTCTAAAACTGTAGTTCGGTTGCCAATTTACAGACAAAGTTCCTGAATGGACTTCAGAGTAGATATGCTTTCCCCTCTCTTCCCACCCAAATGCTCTCTTGGCCCTCTTCTTCCATTAGCTGGCTACACAGTTTCCTATATCATTTTCTCCACATATGCTTTGGGTGCCACCTGGGAACTGCTGAGAGCTACAAATATTACAGTCATTCTTATTTTGAAAGTACGTGTAATCACTTCTACATAAATAATTGATCCTTTAGAGATCAAGAAACAGTTTTATGAACTGTTTAAATTGCAGAATGATGTTAATTCCTTTCCAATTTATGTTACCCACCGAAGCACACTGGCTTTTTTGTTGGTTTGCTTGGGTTGGTTTTGCAGCAGCCTTGTGAGCTATCTTTTAGATTTCAGATTTTGTATCCTCTCTTTCACCTGCAGTGTCACCTGCCAGGTTACATCAGCCCTCGTAGACATTTAAGGACCTGGTGTCAGTTAGAGCTCCTGGTTCCACAGAAGCATCTCATGTCTAATTTTGGGAAGACCTATGGGCAGGAATCACTATCACCCAGTGATTAGGTTCAGAGACTAGATCAAAGTCAGAGGAAAATACCATAAAACTCATGGGAGTTTTTTACTTCTGAGGATGTGCGGCTCCAAGACCTCGTGGGCTTCTTTTCATAGTACCAGCTCTTCTTTTCATCAAAGACCATAAAAAGTAGGACAAATTCTCTCATGTCCACAGGCATGTTGGTCTCCTTATGAAGTGTTCCTTTTCGGCAGATCAGAAGGGGTCCTATCAAGCCTGAATGGATATCTTTTTCCTGGAAGATAGTAAGAGCAAATTGCACGTATTATCTCTTTCTCAAGATTTTCTTTGCCCTTCTGACAATCACTGATCATATTGAAGAGGAGACCTTCTCAGAGGCTCTGAATTTGAAGATTATAAATGAATAGCTTAATAAGCCTGGATATTGATCATCTAATTCTGTGATACTCATAGTCACTTCCTCTGATTAATCCTTTGTTTCGACATGGTAGTAATGATAATAATGATGATAATAATAGTGATACTATTATAAATACTATTTATTGAGCATCTACTATGTTAAATATTTTGCCTATAGTATCTTATTTAATTCTGACAACAATCCTATATGGTAAAAAATAAATTCATTTATTGAACAAATATTACCAAGTGCCTACTATGTATGCTATATACTGTTATCTCATTTTTAACTTTGGAAACTGAGGCTGAGGGAGCTCAAGTAACTTTCCTAGGGCTACACAGTCAGTGACAGGATAGGAATTGAAATCTAAGTCTATGCTCTCTACCATGCTCGAAATGAGGGAGTCTTGATTTTGTAGTTCTTTTATTAAAAAAGAAAAAAAAAGGCAGAAGAAAGCTAATACTTGTTCAAGGAAACTGCAGATAAACATCTTCTTCTGTAAAGGTAGTCACTGTAACTAGGGCCAACCTTTTAAGTATTCCTCATTCCTTTCCACTGAACAAATGCTTCTCACCGTCATCTGAAGATCAGCATGGATAGTCCCTGATTACGGTAGCTGTCGACTGTTGACCATGATCCTTACACATTCCTCATGGAAAGACAGATATCTACTAAGAAATAATTGTGACACTTCCATTTGATGGACTCAGGTTATAAGTTTGGGGAAATGAGAAAAACTTTCGATGGCCATGCTTACTGGGTTCACTGCCGAGTAGTAGGCCCAAGCCCGACAGGCAGAGCCAGGATTTTCTGGCCCTGATCGCTCAGTGGCGTGCCATACATATGTATAAGTGCTGTTGGGCTGAACAGCATTGTCTTCATTAAACCATTCAGGAGAGTCATCTTCATAAGTCTTTCCCTCTGATGATTTTTCATAGAAAAGCCCATGGGCATGAAGAGAATATGGTCTGGATGCTAAGTTTTTAAAACGAACCTAAAAAAAAGAATGGTTCACCAATGTATTTACGTTTAATAAAGCCCCCAAAATGTCAGCATTATGGGTCAAAGTGGATGGCTATTAAATTGAACCTAAGATATATTGAATGTTTAGAATCGCAAAGTAACTTTCATATATTACTTCATCTAATTTTACAACCATCCTATGAGATAGGGCCTAAGTAGTTTACTCCAGAAACACCAAAACACGTTTGTTTTTAGGCTCAAAGCAAAAGTATTGACATTATCTACAAAAGAAATGATAAAGATAGGTGCTACAGATTTGAAAATGAATGAGGCTTGGGTTTTACTCACAATAAGGTTTCAACCTACTGGTGTAGAGAGATTGCACATGTGAATGCAAGTTAAAAATCTGGAGACAAAAGGTGCTGTAAACAAAGTATGAATGGGATTAGGTGGGAATGCCTGGGAGAAGCAATTCAGTTGAATGTTTAGGAGAGGTTGGGGGAATTAAAGAAAGTTTCTTAGGAGAAATGGAATTGGCCCATATAGAATGAACAGGAGCTTAGCAGAGGGAGAAATAAAATTATGAGATCTTTTTTTTTTTTCCTTGAAGAGTGGCAAGTTACTTGGTAAGCAGTCTTTGAAAAGAAATGTAGTTATTTGTTAATTTTGAAAAATAAATAAGTCACCATAGCTCTCTTGCCACTTTCATCCCTACAACCTTCTGGTGCTTGTGGAAATTCCTCTGATGATCTTAGCAATGCTCATAAGATGACTTACTTGGATAACATCATCCACTTCAGCTCTAATGATAGGACCAAGTATGCCAAGATGCTCTTCATACTCTCCCCGAGGATCAAGCTTGTTAAAAGAGCTATCAAGGTACTTTCGAAAAACTACTTTCTTGTATATGGTGTCCTTGGAAACATCATCAATGTCTTCACTGAAATGATAATAATAGCATTTGCTTAAAAGAACAAATTAAAGGCCATTCAGGAATTTAGGAAATTATCTCTGTTTCTGAATATAGTATATAGAGAAGATATTTGATAAATATTTGATGAACAAATGAATTAAAATATAAATAACTAAAACCACAAGCCAGTAAATATCCTTCAACTCCCAGCTCATATATCATTTCTTGGTACCTCCTCCTATGATCCTTTAGACTGGGTCAAATCTCTAGCATTCCTCACATTTCTATACTACTACTATAGTATATATAGTAAATCCCTGTAGTATTCTTATAATATTTCTATAGTATATGTAGCAAATTATATATCATTTATTCATGAGATTATCTATTGATATCTGACTCTACCACTAGGGTGAAAGCCCCAAGAGGTTAGGGATTGTGCCTCGTTTGCTTATAATTTTTATTTCTATTGCCTAGCAAGTTATCTGGCACATAGTAAGCAGATATTTATTTAATGTATTAATGAATGACAAACATAATCATATATTAACATAGCAGATTTTAATATCAAAAGCAGACAAAGCCACGTGATGGGACAGTGCCAGGACAGGCAGATGATAAGAGTCAGTTGATTGAGAGGGCCACCCCTGTAAAGGTCACTGGATGGATGAGTGTTTTATACTCGGAAAGTAGCCACTCTTCCCACATTTGCTTTTGCTAAATCATAGTGTTCCTCATGTAGTTCACCAGCTCAGTCTGGAGCTAGAGCACATCATATTTTCCTACTGACTCTTAAATTTCCCAGGAGTCTGGGAAAAAGGCCAAAAGCTCATCCCTCAGTCTCATGGTATTTGTTACACGACCTGAGCCATCCACAGAGAATCCCATTCTGCCTTCCTTCTAGCCTTTCTACCGGATTAACCCCGTTCTTCCAGACTCTAAGCATAACATACAATCTCACAGAACACGTGGGGAGGAGCAAAACAACGTTGCCATAAAAATGGGTTGCATATCTGGAATGGGACGTAGGATTTTGAAGGAACTAGTTCCATCCCTTTACACTCTGGAAAACCTTATTCCCTCAAGTAACTTGCTTAGAAATCCCTAGATAAACTATTTATTCTCATATAGTAATGGGTGCTACATCTAAATAGGAAGTCAAGGGAGAAAGCCTCTTAAACTAACAGAATTCTAACATGGAAATGTCAGGCATCAGATTAATGAAATAATTTCTGTAAGTCACGCCATGCATTGTGTTTGCTTACTCTAGTTGCACTTGGGTTTTAACTTTAGTAGTGTAACAGTTAGCTTTTGTAAAAGCTGTGGGCTCTATTTGGACACTTTACACATGGTCCCCATGATATCCCTGAGGATCTGTAGTTGCTTCTTGTCCCCCTTTCTCTCCTTTCTCTATATTGTCACCCCAGAATATAGAACCCAGACCAATATGGCTTTCCACACTTGAGCAAAATTAAATTAAAAATTATCTTTTAAAAATGCATGTGGCTCCCTTAAAAACTCTCTGTTATAAGTCAGGCCACTTACAAAATTGCATCAACTCCTTCAACTCTATGGTTGAAGAGTGGCTGGAACCCTAAAATGTTAGAGCTGCAGCAGATCTTGGGGGCCACTTGGTGTAACTCCTCCATTAAAAAGACTGCAAGTAACAAGGTTCGGGAAAGGAACTGACACATTCCAGTAAACTAGGAATGGCTTAAAGCTTTTGAAGGGTTTCTCATTGCTCTTTGAAAAACATCAAAATTCTTCCCAGGGCTCACAGAGCCTAGTGGCATCTGATCTCTGCAGAGCTAGCCAAACACTTTCCTAGCACCCACCCTCTTCTTGAGTTCCAGCTACACAGGTCTTCAGCTTCAGGGCTTCCTCCTTCCTCAGGGCCTTCATCATGCTGTTCTCTCTGTCTAGAATGCTCTGCCCTCTCTACCTCCTGTTCATCTTCAGATCTCAGCTCAAATGCTGCTTCTCCAGAGTCAGGCTCCCCAGTTCTCATATCTCCAAATATCACCTTTCCTTATTGGTCTTTATCATGGTTAATTTTTACACTTATTTATGTGAGCACTTGGTTCATATCTTCCTGCCCAACTAGACATAAGTTCCATCAGGGCAGGAGTCCTGTGTTTATATTCTCTTTTATAGTCTCAGCACTTAGCACAATGCCTAGGAGAGAATAAGTACTCATTAAAGAGTTATTGACTGAGTGAGTCTATAAACCAAGTTAAAACAAAAGTTTAAATCAAGATAAATCATTATGTAATGAATGGCTCAGTTGAGGGTATAAACTTGCTTTTTGTTTCTAAGCTACTTTGTACCCTTGGCCTCTGCTACTGGAATCTTATGGAATTTGAATTAATCTTCACCAAGATGCTATATACTTTATATCGATCAGTAAACAATTTTAAATGTTTTTGTTAAATAAGTAATTGCGAAAGGAGATTTCTACATCACAAATTTTGATTTGAAGCCAACTTCAGTGAAATCATATTGATTAGCCTATAGCTATGGATAGGTTGGGCTCTGCATTGGAGCAAGGAGAGGTAGGAACATGTGTGATGAGAAAAGAAGAGAGAGGAGGGGGCTAATTTAACTACAAAATATCATAGACTTCTTAGAGTGATAGCTCTTATATTGTCCAGATGTCACCTAAAGTAGAGAAGCTAATCTTGGAATTGACAAAGGAAACAGTATAGGCCAAGTTGCAATAGGGAAACTAAATGATACTTAGTATAAGTTACACTTAGTATAATTTGCCCAGAATCATCTCCTTAGACTGCTGTAATTACTTTTTTTTAGCAGTAGTGGAAAAGTGAGAATATAAAAGGAGAGAACTGGCCAAACCTTTGTGCAAATTTTGAATAATCCCAGGATAGTTCTTCAGCAGCAATGTAATAATTTTTTCTGTTTCCATTGTTGCTGCGAAGGTACCATGCTGCAATGTTGTCAGGATTTCTGGAGGAGTTGATGTCTGTCCTGAGATCAGTTTGGTAAGGGTCATCATAGGTCACAAAATCAAATTCACCATAGTCTTCTTCACTGCTCTCTTCCTTCTGCCTTGGAATAATTTCAATGTAATCTCCATCATCTCTACTGAGACCTACTATGACCAGTGGATTAAATTCTCTTGGTATAAAAGTGTTATTTAGTGGAGAATGTGGTGGAGGAGATGGCATCTGACCAAGATCTGCATAAGGGAAAGTCTGACCAAGTTCTGGGAGAGGCAATGACTGAATAGATTCAGAAGTGTGGGATGTCTGATTGAGATCTAGAGGAGGTGATGTCTGCCTGAGATCAAGAGGAAGGGATGTCTGACTGATGTCTGGAGAGAGAGTTGCCTGGTTGAGGTCTGGGGAAAGTGGCATCTGACTGAGGTTTGGGGGAAGAGTCGTCTGGCCAAGATCTGGGGAAAGTGTTGTCTGGCCAAGGTCTGGAGAAAGGGTTGTCTGGCTGAGGTCTGGAGAGAGAGTCTCCTGGCCAAGGTCCTGGGAAAGGGCCATTGGGCTGAGGTCTGGAGAGAGAGTCTCCTGGCCGAGGTCTGGGGAAAGTGTTGTCTGGCTGAGGTCTGGAGAGAGAGTCTCCTGGCCAAGGTCCTGGGAAAGGGCCATCGGGCTGAGGTCTGGAGAGAGAATCTCCTGGCTAAGATCTGGGGAAAGTGTTGTCTGGCTGAGGTCTGGAGAGAGAGTCTCCTGGCCAAGGTCTGGGGAAAGTGTTGTCTGGCTGAGGTCTGGAGAGAGAATCTCCTGGCCGAGGTCTGGGGAAAGCGTTGTCTGGCTGAGGTCTGGAGAGAGAGTCTCCTGGCCGAGGTCTGGGGAAAGTGTTGTCTGGCTGAAGTCTGGAGAGAGAGTCTCCTGGCCAAGGTCTGGGGAAAGTGTTGTCTGGCTGAAGTCTGGAGAGAGAGTCTCCTGGCCAAGGTCTGGGGAAAGTGTTGTCTGGCTGAGGTCTGGAGAGAGAGTCTCCTGGCCAGGGTGTGGGGAAAGGGCCATCTGGCCGAGGTCTGGAGAGAGAGTCTCCCGGCTAAGGTCTGGGGAAAATGTTGTCTGGCTGAGGTCTGGAGAGAGAGTCTCCTGGCCAAGGTCTGGGGAAAATGTTGTCTGGCTGAGGTCTGGAGAGAAGGTCTGGCTGAGGTCTAGGGAAAATGTTGTCTGGCTGAGGTCTGGAGAGAGAGTCTCCTGGCCAAGGTCTGGGGAAAATGTTGTCTGGCTGAGGTCTGGAGAGAAGGTCTGGCTGAGGTCTAGGGAAAATGTTGTCTGGCTGAGGTCTGGAGAGAGAGTCTCCTGGCCAAGGTCTGGGGAAAATGTTGTCTGGCTGAGGTCTGGAGAGAAGGTCTGGCTGAGGTCTGGGGAAAGTGTTGTCTGGCTGAGGTCTGGAGAGAGAGTCTCCTGGCCAGGGTGTGGGGAAAGGGCCATCTGGCCGAGGTCTGGAGAGAGAGTCTCCCGGCTAAGGTCTGGGGAAAATGTTGTCTGGCTGAGGTCTGGAGAGAGAGTCTCCTGGCCAAGGTCTGGGGAAAATGTTGTCTGGCTGAGGTCTGGAGAGAGAGTCTCCTGGCCAGGGTGTGGGGAAAGGGCCATCTGGCCGAGGTCTGGAGAGAGAGTCTCCTGGCTAAGATCTGGGGAAAATGTTGTCTGGCTGAGGTCTGGAGAGAGAGTCTCCTGTCCAGGGTCTGGAGAAGGGGTGGTCCGGCTGAGATCTGGATAGAGGGATGGCTGACCGAGGTCTAGAGAGGTAGTTGTCTGCCAGACTTCAAGTTCCAAGGAAGGGAACGTTTGACTAACATCAGTAGGGAAGGCCTTGTTTCTTAGGTCATAGTCGGGTATCTGGCTGGGCTCTGGAAGAGGAGATCTGTGACTGGGGACTGTAGTGGAGTGCGTTGGATCAGAGTCTTGAATAGGGAATGTTTGATAGTGTTCCTCTGGGCTCACTGTCTGATAAAGATCTGGAGGGGAGCTTGTCTGACTGGTGTCATTTGGGGGGTTTTGATCACCATCAGGAAGTGAGGCCATGAGGCTAAGGTTCATAGAGGGGAGTGTCTGATTGAGGTCTGCGGGAAGAGATGTTTCATTGGATGGGTGGAGTAACAATGAATGATTATGTCTCCCATCTGAAAATGGGGTGTTGGCCTCTACTCTCAGAGGGTGAAAACTCCTTGGAGATAGAGGAACATGGTGTGCAGGCTTCTCTTCCTTTTTCTTTCTTCGTGTCCTAATTAAAAAAAGGCCTTTCTTCAATCTACTATTTCCTCCATCTCGTCTTCCTTGTAGAGGTTTATGTCTAGTTACAAAAAACGTTGGGTGGCCACTCTGCTTTCCATGCTTGTCTTTAAAAGGGATGTTTTCTCCCCAAGTCCTTGAGTCATTCTGGGGGCTGTTTGGCAGCTTATTAACAACCTTAACTTCATCAGCATCTTGGATTATGTCATAACTGCCTTTCTCAGAAACCAAATGCCATTCCCCATTCAGAATCTTAGATGGATCCTTTTGTTGTAAGAGTAACAGATCACTGGGAAGGTTCTCCCAGGGCCCTATTCTGGAAGAAGAAGAGTTGCCTTGGCTTAAATGTCTACCAGTTTTATGTGCTGGGAATTCCATCTGGGAGAACCTATGCTTTGCTCCTCGGCCTCTTCCTGCCTTGAATCTTTTACGTTTAGCATGTTCTTGATTTCTGAATTCTTCTGTACCAAATGGAAGCAGGCTTATCCCTGTGACATCTGAGTATAGAGGATCTTCTATAGAGTCTTCAGAATAAGGGCTGGAATGCTCTGCTGTGGGAGGGTTGAGAACTGAGTTCTTATCTAAGCTGGTGTGTCCTAGCGGTGGACCAGCTGTGGTGGCTTCTGGGTGAGGAAGAATTTTTAGAGGTTGTGCAAAGTTATTGGCAATAAGCCTGCTAATGTTACCTGGGGAAGAAGAATTTGAACCAACAGTTCTGTTGGTACTTGGAGGAATGAATTCAGAGTTGTTCTCCAGAGCCAGGGCGGTAAGATTGAACTTATCTTCCTCCTGCTTTGATGATGAATTTCTGAATGACCTGATTCCTAATGATAAAGCCAGTGTGTTCTGGTAATCATAGTCAGCATCATTATTTTTATCTTTGATTTCTGAAGATTCACGCATTTTCCTTGTAGTTATGGATGTAGATCCTGAAGGTTCGTATATAATATCATATGAGTCATCATTATAATCCCGGATACACTTAACATCCCTGAATCTCAGCCACAGTTTTTTGCTTCTTGGATTGGAATTCATGGTAGTTAACATCCAAGTTCCTACAAAATAGAGACAGAGAGAACAGAGAGCTCTGAGTACAGAAAAAGGTATAAAAACCCTATGGTCCATTGTGGCAGATAATTTCCAGTGAACTTTCATCAGGGATACTGTGGTCTGTGGACCACAACTGATCTGTGAACTGTTGTTTACTGTTCCACAGTGACATAAGGAAAGAAGTCAAGAGTAAAGTGTATAGGAAACCTTTTAACAGTTTGACATTTCTATGACATCCAATCATGTGATCAGCATACTTATCTCATTTAACAGAATATAGACCCAAAGTATTGGTCAGTGAAAATTAGGGAGAAAACAACTTTCAGCACAGATAGTTTGAGAGTCACTATTTTAGAATATATTTTTAAAGGGATGAATCAAGAATGAAATGGACTTTGAATATCATAAGCATCTTGTGAGTTGCATATTTTGTTAGAGAACTGGAGTTAGGGGGAAGATGATGATGTTTACCCCCACAAATAAGAGACATATAGATATTTCTAAGTAATAAATAATTCAGGTGGGCCTAGGGCAGTTTTGAGTTTCTTTGAAATGGTATAATTTGCTGGCACACTGAAGATTTCCTGGAAAGTCTTCAATAGTTACCACATGTTGATTGTCTACTGAGCCCTAGGCACTTGGCACATATAACAATTAATGGTCAAAGCAACTCTGTAAGGTATTATTATTCTGTTTTTCAGATGAATAAACTGAGGCTCAGTGAGGTGGAGTAATTTGTCCAAATTGCTACACAGATATCAAGTGGCAAAGCAGGATTTGAACCCAGGTCTGATGAATTCCAAAGCCCATGTGCTTTCCATGACACTGCTGTCTCTGAAGCCAGCCTCTAAGGCACTATATCAGATGACCACTAACCCTAGGGTGGGATGGCTGTCTTATAAAGCTGAAAAAGGCATTTTGATAAAGGAAATGCTCTTTTGTGGCTGAATGCTCACGCTTTCTTCTCAAAGTCATGCCTTATCTTTTTACTGTTGTGTCTTTACTTCTCACTTAGCCCAGAGAAGGATAAATGGAACGCACAGTAAAGGACTGGACCCATTTAAGTAATTAATTCCCCAAATAGAAATCATGAGTAGTCCTGAAAAGAAAGCCTGCAAGGGATCAGGGAGAGAAGCCCAGGAACCATGGTAGTCTGGAGAGCTGCAGCAGACCGGGTTGATCAGGGAGTCCCCTTTAAGTGTCCAAGCTCTTACCAACATTATCCATTGTGACGGTCACAGATTCCCCACGCATGGGGAAGAGGGTCAAGGTGTCCTCGTGTTTCTTTCCATAGATGAATGAGTGCCCAGTGAAGTGAATGGTCAAAATGTCATTCTGGGTTCCCATACTGCAGAAGTGCCACTGGACGGTGTCATCAAAGCAGAATCCTAGTGTGGGTATGCTCTCAGGCACATAGCCATTGATAGCTGAAAGAGTGAAATTTGTTGAAACATCCGGCCTATGCCAACAAAAGGGAATGTGTCTAACTGTACTTACGGTAAATATCCCAATGGTAAGTTGGTTGCATCTAAGCAGTGATTATCTGAGATAAGCTTTACCAAATGTAACATGTAACTGGAAGATCAAACTCAGACTTTTCAAATGAGAGCTTATTCTCCTAAGTTAGCCAAGGGAGAAATGTCAGGATAAAGACAAAGCCTTTTCATTCACATTGATTTATTTATTCATTTGTTAAGTGTATATTAAATATTAAATATTTTGTACTCTAGGTTCTGTTTATAAAGATATTCCGAAGGTAACTTAGAATTTTGTCTAGAGTAATTTTACCTGGAGAAAAAGCATAATATAAGAAATACAGATTCTTGACGCATTAGTTATTTTTTTTCTTTTTCTTTTTTTTTTTAACATCTTTATTGGAGTATAATTGCTTTACAATGGTGTGTTAGTTTCTGCTTTATAACAAAGTGAATCAGTTATACATATACATATGTTCCCACATCTCTTCCCTCTTACATCTCCCTCCCTCCCACCATCCCTATCCCACCCCTCTAGGTGGTCACAAAGCACCGAGCTGATCTCCCTGTGCTATGCGGCTGCTTCCCACTAGCTAGCTATTTTACGTTTGGCAGTGTATATATGTCCATGCCACTCTCTCACTTTGTCCCAGCTTACCCTTCCCCCTCCTGTATCCTCGACACATTAGTTACTGAATGCAAAGTTCCTAAAAATGAAGCATATTTAGCACAGTTTGCAATTTTAATTGCTCTGTCTTAGCATTTATATAATCTCTAGTTTGCACTCAACTATCAAGTTCAGACATTTTCATTCTCTTTCCAAGGGATACAGTTTTAGTCAGTATCATTGTCTACTTATATACTAAGCATGATAATAAAATCACAGATATGATTTCTATAAGGGCAGGGTCCATGTCTGCCTAGGTTACCACTATAGTCCTAATCTTAGTACAATGCCTAGAACTAGTGAGAACTTAAATAGTTATTGAATAGCTGACATAATGTGTTTTTAGTTTGTACCTCATTCAGGAAGCTTTTCTAAATGGTCTATAGCTGCACTAATTTGGTAGCCACTAGCCACCAGTGACTATTGGGCACTCGAAATATGGGTAATCTGGATTGAGATGTGCTGTGAGTATAAAATACACACTGGATTTTAAAGATTTAGTAAGAAAGTAAATCTCATGAATTTTAATATTGATTATATGTTGAAATGATAATATGATATATTAAATTAAACATTATTAGATAAATTTCATATATTTCTCTCTAATTTTTAATATGCCTATTAGAAAATTTTAAATTATATTTGTGGCTCATATATAATTTCTAATGGACAGCACTAGTCTAGAACTATGATAGATTCATTGCCAAAATGAAATTAAGTACAGAAAGCTGAGGCTAACTCCCTGTTTCAAATTATTTTCCTGGCACCTACCAGTTCTGAGAATCCCCAATTGTTAGTTGTCTGAAGTTATATGAACAGACCATGGAGAAACCATCCTCTTACCTGTGGTTACTTATCAGAGAAAGTGATAATAGTGACTCTCAACTCTGAGGAAGGGGACAATGACCATTGTGGCGAAGTTTGCTTCCAGCTGGCTCAGTGAAATCTCTCCCAGACTTCCCATACCAGTGGCTTTGGGCACTGACTTTAAAACTGTAGCAAAAGCCTGAACCTTGGCTCAGGGAATTCTTTCTGTTCTGAACTTCTTACTGCATGCTTAAAACTTCTTTATGGATTGACTTTCCAAGACTCATGTCTCCCCATATGCATTTTGCCTTAGTTTGATTTGACAATCCACTTTTGGATTACTTACCCTGTTTCTGCCCTGGCAGAAATAAGAAATAGACAAGACAAAAAAGTAACTAAAGGAATAAGCGTTGTTACATTCATGCTAAAGAGGACTACTTAATATTTCTGCCCTGGCCATACAGAGTATTCACCTTGCACCCATTCTAAAATCCCCAGATACCTCTGACCAAGGCCTCTTCCCTCACCATCCATCCCTCACCCTGTTCTTACCTGCTCAGAGCAAGTGCACATGCACACGTGTGCGTGCA
This sequence comes from Globicephala melas, assembly GCF_963455315.2. NCBI lineage: Eukaryota > Metazoa > Chordata > Mammalia > Artiodactyla > Delphinidae > Globicephala > Globicephala melas. Next base: position 59,379,555 of record NC_083314.1, on the reverse strand, counting down.
TGCACACACACACACACACACACACATTTGGAGCAAGAGACCAAGAAGACTTCTAAGGATAACAAGCTTTTTACCTCATGCTGTAAAAAGATTTCTATAATATCACCCAGTAATTTCATCACCAAATCCCTATACTGGAAGTGAGGGTAAGGGGTGAGTGGATTCTAATCCATGTCTCTTCCTCTAGGAAAGTCACACTTCAACCACAGGAGTGAAAAACTGATGGACAAAAAGAGTGCTCCGACTTACTGCTCATGATGTTTGACTCATAAAACTTGGGGTCATCACGTTTCACCTTCTCAGGATTTTCACAGAACTTGTAGATGTTGTCCTCAATGTACCAGCTCTTGTTCTCATCAAACACAGCAAACACAGCCTGCTGCTCAATGTCTGCTGCCCTCTGGAGGGTAAAAGTGCTGTGTTCAGTGATTAACGTCCTAGCAGATTGATTAACTACAACCCTGAGTTCTCAGAAACCAAAGGGGTACAGGTCTTGGGTCCAGTGAAGCCATAAATTCAGACATCTGTGAGAGCCCATTGTGTACAAAGCCCTTGTTAGAGCCAAAGGTAGCATGTCAAGGCAAACAGAGCAGATCAGAAAATTCAGAGGCTAAAATATCCTAATAGAAAAATCCCATTTCAATGTAGCACCTGTAATTCTGTTTATCTCTATCACCTTTCAACTCGAATAATTGATTGGATGTGCTCCAAATAGTTGCAAAGGATAAAAAAGAAGGGTGCCGTAGGAAAGTTTTATATCTCTCCCTACCTGTTTCCTTTCCTAGCTCAATAAATTAGGGTCTTCCAAATGTCTCTTTCTGCTTTTTCTAGGCATATATTTATTTTATATGCCTTGGGATGAGACTTCTTTGATTATAGCTTAGCCTAATTGGGAATTTTAAGTTAATGATATGAGGCTTTTATTCTTCAATGATGATAAAGTCAGAAGATCCATATTTTTGTTCACATTTTTCTGTATAAATTGGTCTTGCTAGAGATAGACCATTGTCTGGGTTCAACTTCCTGAGAACCATTGTCTGCAAGCTATGTCTGCCTGTATCTCTCCTTTCTCTCCCTATTGCAGGTCTCTAAAAATAACAAGGACTGGTACAGAGCTTTACACTTTTACCAGATGGCACCTCATTGAGCCATGAAACAACCCTATAAAATTTTTAGGAGGGGGTAATACCCCTTTTTTTTTTTTGCATATGTAATGTTTTATTTCTTGAGTACATAGAAGTCTGTTTTATTCTTTTCTGTAACTTTTTGAATATCTGAAATATTTAATAACAAGTAATGTTTCTATGAGCTTTAATTTTTAAAATGATCCATACAAATTTAGAAAAAGTGGAAAACATAGTAAAGTACAGAGATAAATATGTAACTAATCAGTAACACTACCACTCATTAATTTTTTAAAAATGGGTAATACCCTTTTGATGAAAGGAAGAAATTAAGAGAAACTAAGTGACTTGCTCATCACATAGCACGGACAGATCTGGAATTTGAAACAAGCAAACAAAATACAGTATCACACTGTAGACTTGCTTTTCCAGTGAAAGTCCATATGGAAATAGACAAGACAAAAAAGTAACTAAAGGAATAAGCGTTGTTACATTCACACTAAAGAGGACTACTTAATATTTTCTGGTTCTCTAGAAGCAAAAGCCCCATTATTTAACAAGGAGAACTAATCTGTTCCAGATAGAAGAAATTCCTGGAATTTCTGAAAGGTTACTTCAAGGACAAAATACCTGTATGCCTCGCTTATCCAAGGATCTGCTCTTACAAATTAAAAGTAGCCCTATCAGCCCAGAGGCAATGTCCCTTGTGATGTCCACATTACTATAGTATGGTCTTGTTAAGCACTGAGCATCATTTTCCTTGGGTTCATCAGACTCTAGGATGTTCCACTTATAAGTATAGGTTTCCCCTGGTTGAACTGCTTTGATCATGGTGTTACTGCCTGAAAGAAAATATAGTCAAAATTGTTTTCAATTTTCAAAATTATTTCATGGAAATAAATTAAATAAACAAATAAGTAAATAATAAATGAATGAATAATTTAAAATAATTGAGCTCTTGTTAGAATCAAAGTTGGAAAAGGAATATTATTTTTATATTAAGTTCCACTTGATAGAACTCTGGAGAGCATGTAGCTATTACATATTCGTCCACTAGAGGCCACTTATGGCACTAACAAAGGACACCATATTTTGTAATCATTAGGGTAAAAAAATCCCTGAAGTGAGCAGTGTTTGGTTGTGACTTTGAGGATACCCCTATACGTATACTACCTGACTGTATAAGTTATACTACTGGGCAAGGAGGACAGTAGAAAATTATGGCAACCTCTCAGAAGTCAATAGTTTCATTCAGTAGAAGTGAAAGGTTCAGACCTGAGGTGGAGGAAGAGTTGACTTCATCTTCATAAGGAGAGAAGGTCACACCATGAGGGTAAATGCTGTAGCTGCGGCTGGCCATATTTTTGAACGTGATCTACAAAATTAACTCAAATTCATTATTTCAGGATTTAAGGTCAATCATGAGAACAGAGGATGCTAGCTTTGCATATTTACTTGTGGGATAGTGTGTGTGTGTGTGTGTGTTTGTGCATGCGTGTGCGCGTGTGTGTGTGTGTGTTTATGTCAATGCAAACTAATGCTGTTTATCTGAGTGGAAACCTCTCCCCATCACCTGACAGGCGCATCTGAGAGAGTTCCACTCACATAGAAAGGTAGAAAACGGAAAGAGAAGTCTAACCTTAGAAGTGACATTTTCCTCACAGTATATCACTCTCTCCAAGTTGGTCACCATCCCCTGTCCCCTCTCCTTTCTTGGACCACATCTGCCTTTGAATCTGCTCCTTCTCTTCTCTTAGACCATGATCACCTTCACCAGCCTGCCCGATCCCCCAGAACCCTGTCATCAAGTCATCTTCTTGATGGGGCACAGAAAATAGCGAGATCCTGAATTGCCAATGAGGCATATTTCCACTTTCTAAGAGTACCTAAAAGGGATCAGAAATGAGGGAAGGGAAAGAGAACAGAGAAAGGCTGCATTCTGCCCTTTTGTTATTTTTTAAATGAACAGAATTGGCCTTGTCTGTAGATATCCTCTTGGTTCATTCCCATGAAGAGGTGAAGGGAGGAGCTTTATGCACACAGGAGTCCTAGTTAGCCTGCTTAATCTTCGGAAGAGAATTTTATCTTCTACTTGCTTGCCAAAGCATCTGGATCATGCTTAATCTGCAGATGATCTGCATTCTAGAATCTTGCCAAAGATTGCAACTTTCAATTCTCTGCCGTCTAGTTCTTATCAGAAGATAAGTTGATGATGTGACACAGCGTTTAAGGAAAACTGTCTGAAGAACGCTCAGTGCTCTTGAAACATATCAAAATGTACCTTCATCAGAGACTAATCATCAGAGAACTACATACCTAGACCACATTGATGAATTGTTTTCATTCAGTTGGGTTATGTTCTCAGCTATAATGAGAAACATTATTTTAAAAAGCTTTGTAACTTTTAAATTTATAAATTTCTTTTATAAATTTATTGTACCAGTAGGAATTTATCAAGGATTCCATCTACTACATCACACAGCATCCTCTTTCTTAAGGATCCATGGGAGAAATTCCTCTTAAGTCTCAGTAGCAGGGGAAACTGCTTTTTTTTTTTTTATGACTACTGTGACTCCTACCCTGACCTAGTTCCCTTTTTACTTTGGCTGCTAGAAAGCTTAGGACAAAATTTGTTGACAACATTACAGGAGCATATGCTATGTGTTTCATTATACTTATCTTATCCTTGGCTTTATTTTCTTTGTCCCCACATTATCCTTCACCCCAATTACATTGGCTCCTTGTTTTATTCCTTTATAATTTGATAAACTGTCTCAGATTGTTTGTTTTATGAGATAGGCTACAATAGGTGCAAATACTAAATAAAAATTAAAGCTGTATTTCAACTAAAAATTATACGGACACATTAAAAAAATAACCAGTACTTATAATCTTGTTTTCACTATTTAATTTCTTCCATGGTTCTATATTTCTGTTACTTACTTTAAGTGTGTCTCTGACCTGGGCTCTGATAATAGGGCCCAAGATCCCATCTTGTTTGTTATCGGGATTCTCCAGGAGTTTGGTGAAGGATGCATCTTGGTACTGTTTGTAGACAACCTTCTTATAATGTTTTCCAATTTGGTTTGAGAAATTATCCAAATGCAGAGATCTGTACTTTCTTAAAGTGAAATAAAATTTAAAAGATTAAATCATTTTCTCAAGTAGAGACCCCAGTATGATAGGGAAACCCTTATGCTTAGAAGTTCTGCTATTGAATTAGCTAAAATGCTAGTTTCCTTAAGGAAAACAAACAAACAAACCTTAATGTGGTTTGCAAAGTCCTGATACCTTCTCTCTAGTTGGAAAACTGGAAACCTCTGATCTGTCTCCTCCACCATTGATAAAGTCTTAATCATGGTTAGAACCAGCTACTTAGATCTTCCTGTCACTATGGTTTCTAGAGTGGACCTTCACTATCTCTGAAAGGTCTACCTGGATGAAAGGATGAGAAACACTATGAATTTTTCTTAAGTATTTCTTATCACTTAACTTATGATATCTTTATTGGCTTTCCAGGTATTTCTCAGTCTCTAAAAGCACATTCCCACTCTAGGAAGCTTCTGCTGTCTTTATTAAACATAAGTTCTGTGCTGTTGGGCTATCTCTTCTACCATCCACCCAATCCTGGTGTCATCTGAAAACCAAATGCCTTCACCCATCTTCTGTAGCTACTGCAATAAATGATTTGGGGGAAGCAACATGAACCACTTTCCCCCTTGGTCCTTTTTATAGCCTTAGTTTGCAAAAGCAGAGTTCCATTTTATGCGTTTATTTTACACAATGAAAATCACTGACTACTGCTAGAAAGTTCTGGATTCTTATCCCAACCCCACTTCCCTAACCCTTTCTGCATTTTCTAAATATTCACTTGTATTAATTTCATGTGTATAATTCCAGAGCATCTTTATGCAAATATGACTTGCAAATATAAATATTCTTATCCTTTCACTCCTTTCACAAAAGGCAGCTATTTATGTATTCTATACTATACCTTGAAGGTTTTTTTGCATTTTTCCAGCTTTACTGAGGTATAATTGACAAATGTATGTATTTAAGGTGTACAACATAATAATTTATATATGAATATATGAGACTACCACAGTCAAGCTAATTACCACTTCCATCACCTCACCTAGTTACTAATTCTTTAAAATTTTGAGAACACTTAAGATATACTGTCTTAACAAATTTCAAGTGTACAATACAGTGTTATTAACTATAGTGTTACTAACTATAACAGGTCTCCAGAACTTATTTATTTTGAAACTGAAGGTTTGTATACTTTGATCAACATCTCTGCATTCCCCTCACCTCCCAACCCCTGGCAACCACCATTATACTCTCTGCTTCTATGAGTTCGACTTTTTTAGATTCCACATATAAGTGAAATCATGCAATATTTGTAATTCTGTGTCTGGAATATTTCACTTAGCCTAATGTCCTGCAGGTTTATCCATGTTGTTACAAGTGGCAGGATTTCCTTCTTTTTTAAGGCTGAATGACATTCCATTGTATATATAAACCATATTTCTAAAAATTCATTTATCCATTGGTAGACACTCAGGTTGTTTCCATATGTAGGCTATCATGAATAACACTGCAATGAACACAGGAGTGCAAATATCTCTTTGATATACTGACTTCATTTCCTCTGGATATATACCCAGAAGTGGTAGTTCTATTTTTAATTTTTTGAGGAAGCTCCTTACTGTTTTCCATAAAGGCTGCACCAGTTTACATTCTCACCAACAGTGTACAAGGATTCCATTTTCTCCACACCCTCATCAACAGTTGTTACCTCTTTTTCATCCTAGTCATCCTCATAGGTATGAGGTGATATCTCATCATGGATATGATTTGCATTTCCCTCATGATTAGTGATGTTGAACACCTTTTCATATGCCTATTGGCCATTTGTATGTTTTCTTTTTTTTTTTTTTTTACCACAGTTGACAATATTTATTTTTTAATTTTTAAAATTTATTTATTTATTGGCAGTATTGGGTCTTCATTGCTGTGTGCGGGCTTTCTCTAGTTGTGGCAAGTGTGGGCTACTCTTTCGTTGTGGTGCACAGGCTTCTCATTTCAGTGGTTTCTCTTGTTGCAGAGCACAGGCTCTAGATGCGCAGGCTCAGTAGTTGTGGTGCACGGGCTCAGTTGCTCCGTGGCATGTGGGATCTTCCCAGACCAGGGATTGAACCCGTGTCTCCTACATTGGCAGGCAGATTCTTAACCACTGCACCACCAGGGAAGTCCCTGTACATTTTCTTTAGAAAGATGTCAGTTTAGATCCTTTGCCCATTTTTTTAATCAGGCTATTTTTGTTTGTTTGTTTGTTTTGCCATTGAGTTACATGAGTTCCTTTTATATTTTGGATATTAACCTCTTATCAGATATACGGTTTGCAAATATTTTCTCCCATTCTGTAGGTTATATTTTTATTTTGTTAATTGTTTCTTTTGCTGTGCAGAAGTTTTTCAGCTTGATGTAGCCCCACTTGTTTATTTTTGCTTTTGTTACTTATGCTTTTGGTGTCATACCCAAAAAAATCATTGCCAAGACCAATGTCAAAGAGATTTTCTGTTATGTTTTCTTCTAGTGGTTTTATGGTTTCAGGTATTACATTTAAGTTTTTAATTTATTTTGAGTTAATTTTTGTCTATGCTGTAAGTTAAGGGTCTAATTTTATATTTTTGCATATGGATATCCAGTTTTTCCACCATCATTTACTGAAGAGACTGTCCTTTCCTCATTGTGTATTCTTAGTGCCTTTGTCAAAGATTAGTTGACCATATATGCATGGGTTTATTTCTGGGCCCTTACTTCTGTTTATTTGGTATATGTGTCTGTTTTTATTCCATTATTATACTGTTTGATTACTATAGCTTTGTAATATAGTTTGAAATCAGGAAGTTTAATGCCTCAAGCTTTGCTCTTCTTGCTCAAGATTGCTTTGGATATTTAAGGTCTTCTGTGGTTTCATCTGTTTTTTTTCTATTTCTTTGAAAAATGTCATTGGAATTTAATAAGGGTTGCATTGAATCTGTAGATCACTTTGGGTAATGTGGGCATTTTAACAAAGTTAATTCTTCTAACCCATAAACACAGGACATCTTTGTATTTGATTGTATCTTCTTCAGTTTCTTTCATTGCTGTCTTATAGTTTTCAGTGTGTAGATCTTTCACCACCTTGGTTAAATTTCCTAAGTATTTTATTCTTTTAAAAAAATTCTATTGTAAATGGAAGTATTTTCTTAATTTCTGTTTGGATTGTTCATTGTTAGTGTATATAAATTCAACTGATTTTCATTATGTTCATTTTCTATCCTGCAACTACTGAATTTCTTTATTCTAACAGATTTTTGGTAGAGTCTCAAGTGTTTTTTTATATATAAAATCACATCATCTGCAAATAAAGACGATTTTACTTCTTCCTTTCTGATTAGGATGCCTATTTTTTTTCCTTGCCTGATTGCTTTGGCTAGAATTTCCAGTACTATGCTGAATAAAAGTGACAAGAATGGGCATCCTTGTCTTGTTCCTGATCTTAGAGGAAAAGCTCTCAGATTTTCACCACTGAGTATGATGTTAGCTTTGGGTTTGTCATATATGGCCTTTATTGTGTTGAAGCACATTCCTTCTGTACCTAACTTGTTGAGAGTTTTTATAATGAAAAGATGTTGAATTTTGTTAATTGCCTTTTTTTTGCATCTATTGAGATAATGATATTTTTATTATTCATTTTTAATGTGGTACTTCTAATTTATTGATTTGCATATGTTGAACCATCCTTGAATCACAGGAATAAATCTCACTCGATCATCATTTATGATAATTTTAATGTGCTGTTGAATTCAGTTTACTAATATTTTGATAATGTTTTTGGCATCTATGTTCATTAGGGATATTGGCCTGTAATTTTTTTCTTGTATTGCTCTTATCCAGCTTTGGTATGAGAATAATGCTAGGCTTGTAAAATAAGTTTGGAAGTGTTCCCTACTCTTTAATATTTGGGAAGAGTTTGAGGATTAGTGTACAATATACCTGTGAAGCCATCTGGTCCTGGGCTTCTTTGTTTGGAGGTTTTGGATTACTGATTCAATCTTCTTACTTGTTATTCATCTGTTCAGATTTTCTATTTCTTTTTGATTCAGTCATGGTAGGATATATGTTTCTAGGACCTTTTTCCTTTCTTCTACTTATCCAATTTGTTGGCATATAATTGTTCATAGTAGTCTCTTATGATCCTTTGCACTTCTGTGGTATAAACTGTAATGTCTCCTCTTTTAGTTATAATCTTATTTATTTGAGTCATCTCTCTTCATTGCTTAGCTAAAGGTTTGTCAATTTTGTTTATCATTTCAAAAGAGTAACTCTTGGTTATGTTTATCTTTTCTGTTGTCTTTCTATACACCATTTATTTTTTCACTAATTTTTATTTACTTCTTTTGGCTAACTTTGGGCTTAGTTTGCTAGTTACTTGAGGTATAAAGTTAAAATTCTTTCTTTCTCCCTTCCTTTCTTTCTTTCTCTCTTTCTCTCTTCCTTTCTTCTTTCTTTCCTTCTCCCTTCCTTCCTTCCTCTCTTCCTTCATTCCTTCCTCCCTTCCTTCCTTCCTTTTCTTTCTTTCTTTCTTTCTTCCTTCCTTCCTTCCTTCCTTCTTTTCTTTCTTTCTTTCATTTGTTTCTTTCTTTTTCCTTTCTTTCCTTCTCTCTCCCTTCCTTCCTCCCTCCCTCTCTTTCTCTTTCTTTCTTTCTTTCTTCTTTCGTTCTTCTTTCTTTCTTTCTTTCTCCCTCTCCCACCCTCCCTCCCTCCCTTTCTCCTTCTTTCTTTCCTGTTTTTTTAAGTGTTTTTATTTTTCTCTTTTCAGATTATAAAATAAAATTTATTAATTATTGAATGTGAACTAAATACAAGGTGCTTTTTTAATATTTATTTCTTTGTTGAATTTTATTTAATTTATTTTTTATAGAGCAGGTTCTTATTATTTATCTATTTTATATGTATTAGCCTATATATGTAAATCCCAATCTCCCAATTAATCCCACCACCACCACCACCCACCACTGCTTCCCTGCCGTGGTGTCCAAATGTTTGTTCTCTACACCTGTGTCTCTATTTCTGCCTTGCAAACTGGTTCATCTGTACCATTTTTCTAGATTGCACATATATGCGTTAATATACGATATTTGCTTTTCTCCTTCTGACTTACTTCACTCTGTATGACAGTCTCTAGGTCCATCCACGTCTCTACAAATGACCCAATTTCATTCTTTTTTATGGCTTGATTATACTCCATTGTATATATGTACCACATCTTCTTTATTCATTCATCTGTCAATGGGTATTTAGGTTGCTTCCATGACCTTGCTATTGTAAATAGTGCTGCAATGAACATTGGGGTGCATGCGTCTGCTTGAATTATGGTTTTCTCTGGGTATATGCCCAGGAGAGGGATTGCTGGGTCTTATGGTAATTCTATTTTTAGTTTTTTAAGGAACCTCCATACTGTTCTCCATAGTGGCTGTATCAATTTACATTCCCACCAACAGTGCAAGAGGGCTCCCTTTTCTCCACACCCTCTCCAGCATTTGTTGTTTGTAGATTTTCTGATGATGCCCATTCTAACCGGTGTGAGGTGATAACTCGTGGTAGTTTTGATTTGCATTTCTCTAATAATTAGTGATGTTGAGCAGCTTATCATGTGCCTCTTGGCCATCTGTATGTCTTCCTTGGTGAAATGTCTATTTAGGTCTTTTACCCATTTTTGAATTGGGTTTTTTTTTAATATTGAGCTACATGAGCTATTTATATATTTTGGAGATTAATCATTTGTCCGTTGATTCATTTGCAAATATTTTCTCCCATTCTGAGGGTTGTCTTTTCGTCTTGTTTGTAGTTTCCTTTGCTGTGCAAAAGATTTTAAGTTTCATTAGACCCCATTTGTTTATTTTTGTTTTTATTTCCATTACTCAAGGAGGTGGGTCAAAAAAGATCTTACTGTGATTTATGTCAAAGAGTGCTCTTCTTATGTTTTCTTCTAAGAGTTCTATAGTGTCCGGTCTTACATTTAGATCTCTAATCCATTTTGAGTGTATTTTTGTGTACAGTGTCAGGGAGTGTTCTAATTTCGTTCTTTTACATGAGCTGCGCATTTTTCCCAACACCACTTATTGAAGAGACTGTCTTTTCTCAATTCTATATCCTTGCCTCCTTTGTCATAGATTAGTTGACCAGAGGTGTGTGGGTTTATCTCCGGGCCTTCTATCCTGTTCCGTTGATCTATATTTCTGGTTTTGTGCCAGTACCATATTGTCTTGATTACTGTAGCTTTATAGTATAGTCTGAAGTCAGGGAGTGTGATTCATCCAGCTCTGTTTTTTCCCCTCAAGAGTGCTTTGGCTATTCGGGCTCTTTTGTGTCTCCATAAAAATTTTAAGATTTTTTGTTCTAGTTCTGTAAAAAGAAATGCCGTTGGTAATTTGATAGGGATTGCATTGAATCTGTAGATTGCTTTGGGTAGCATAGTCAGTTTTACAATACTGATTCTTCCAATCCATGAACGTGGTATATCTCTCCATCTGTTTGTGTTATCTTTGATTTCTTTCATCAGTGTTTTATAGTTTTCTGAGTATAGGTCTTTTACATCCTTAGGTAGGTATATGCCTAGGTATTTTATTCTTTTTGTTGCAATGGTGAATGGGATTATTTCCTCAATTTCTCTTTCTGATCTTTCATTGTTAGTGTATAGGAATGCAAGAGATTTCTGTGCATTTTTTTTGTATCTTGCAACTTTACTAAATTCATTGATTAGCTCTAGTAGTTTTCTGGTGGCCTTTTTAGGATTATCTATGTATAGTATGATGTCATCTGCAAACAGTGACAGTTTTACATCTTCTTTTCCAATTTGTATTCCTTTGTTTCATTTTCTTCCTGATGGCCATGGCTAGGACTTCCAAAACTATGTTGAATAATAGTGGCGAGCGTGGACATCCTTGTCCTGTTCCTAATCTTAGAGGAAATGCTTTCAGTTTTTCACCATTGAGAATGATATTTGCTGTGGGTTTGTCATATATGGCCTTTATTATGTTGAGGTAGGTTCCCTCTATGCCCACTTTCTGGAGAGTTTTTTTCATCAATGGGTGTTGAATTTTGTCAAAAGCTTTTTCTGCCTCTATTGAGATTATCATATGGTTTTTATTCTTCAGTTTGTTAATATGTGTATCATATTGATTGATTTGCATATATTGAAGAACCTTGCATCCCTGGGATAAATCCCACTTGATCATTGTGTATGATCCTTTTAATGTGTTCTTGGATTCTGTTTGGTGGTATTTTGTTGAGGATTTCTGCATCTATGTTCTTCAGTGATATTGGTCTGTAATTTTCTTTTTTTGTAGAATCTTTGTCTGGTTTTGGTATCAGGGTGATGGTGGCCTCACAGAATGAGTTTGGGAGTGTTCCTTCCTCTACCATGTTTTGGAAGAGTTTGAGAAGGATGGGTGTTAGCTCTTCTCTAAATGTTTCATAGGATTCACCTGTGAAGCCATCTGGATCTGGATGAAGAGTTTTAATCACAGTTTCAAGTTCATTATTTGTGATTGGTCTGTTCATATTTTCTATTTTTTCCTGGTTCAGTCTTGGAAGGTTATACTTTTCTAAGAATTCGTCCATTTCTTCCAGGTTGTCCATTTTATTGGTGTAGAGCTGCTTGTAGTAGTCTCATATGATGCTTTCTATTTCTGTGTTGTCCTTTTAACTTCTTTTTTATTTCTAATTTTATTGATTTGAGTCCTCTCCCTCTTTTTCTTGATGCGTCTGACTTAACATTTATCAATTTTGTTTATCTTCACAAAGAACCAGCTTCTAGTTTTATTGACCTTTGCTGTTGTTCTCTTTGTTTCTATTTCATTTATTTCTGCTCAGATATTTATGATTTCTTTCCTTCTACTAACTTCGGGTTTTGTTTGTCCTTCTTTCTCTAGTTCCTTTAGGTGTAAGGTTAGATTGTTTATTTGAGATTTTTCTTGTTTCTTGAGGTAGGACTGTATTGCTATAAACTTCCCTCTTAGAACTGCTTTTGCTGCATCCCACAGGTTTTGGATCATCATGTTTTCATTGTCATTTGTCTCTAGGTATTTTTTGATTTCCTCTTTGATTTCTTCAGTGATCTCTTGGTTATTTAGTAACGTTTGTTTAGCCTCCAGGTGTTTGTGTTTTTTATGTTTTTTTCCCTGGAATTTATTTCTAATCTCATAGCATTGTGGTCGGAAAAGATGCTTGATATGATTTCAGTTTTCTTAAATTTACCAAGGCTTGATTTGTGACCCAAGATGTGATCTATCCTAGGCAATGTTCCATGTGCACTTGAGAAGAAAGTGTAATCTGCTGTTTTCAGATAGAATGTCCTATAAATATTAATTAAATCTATCTGGTCTGTTGTGTCATTTAAAGGTCATGTTTCCTTATTAATTTTCTGTCTGGATGATCTCTCCATTGGTGTAACTGAGGTGTTAAAGTTCCCCAATATTATTGTGTTACTCTCAATTTCCTCTTTTATAGCTATTAGCATTTGCCTTATGTATTGAAGTACTCCTATGTTGGTTGCATATATATTTATAATTGTTATATCTTCTTCTTGGATTGATCCCATGATCATTATGTAGTATCCTTCCTTGTCTCTTGTAACATTCTTTATTTTAAAGTTTATTTTATCTGATGTGAGTATTGCTACTCCAGGTTTCTTTTGATCTCCATTTGCATGGAATATCTTTTTCCATCCCTTCATTTTCAGTCTGTTTTTCAGTTTTCTTCTGTTACTGATTTGTAGTTTCATACCATTATGGTGAGAAAAGATACTTGATATTATTTTAATATTCTGAAATTGTTAAAACTTGTTTTGTGGACTAATATGTTATAAAGAATCCTAGAGAATATTCCATTTGCACTTGAGAAGAATATGTATTCTGCTGTTGTTCAACGGAATGTTCTTTATTTGGATGTAATGTTCTTTATATGTCTGTTAGTTACACTTGTTCTACAGTGTTATTCAATTCCACTGCTTCCTTATTGATTTTATGTCTGGATCATTTATCCATTGATTAAAGTGTGGTATTAAAGTCCCCTACTATTATTGTATTGCTGTCTATTTTTCTCTGTAGTTCCGTTAATATTTGCTTCATATATTTAGGTTCTCTAAACTTGGCTGCATACATATTTATAATTTTATAGTATTTTGATTAATTGACCCCTCTATCATTATATAGTGACCTTGTCTTTTTTACCCCTTCACTTTTTTTAATAACTTTTTATTTTATGTTGGAGTATAGCTGATTAACAATATTGCGATAGCTTCAGGTGCACAGCAAATCGACTCAGCCATACATATACACGTATCCATTAATCTATAGGTGTCCTTAAAGCTAAAGTGATAAGTCTGCTATTGAAGCTCTCTATTGAATATTTTCAGTTCTGTTATTGTATTCTTCAGCTCTAGGATTTCTGTTTGGTTATTTTTTTATGGTTTCTCTTTCTTTATTAAATTTCTTATTTTGTTCATTTATTGTTTTCCTGATTTCATTTGATTACCTATCTGTGTTATCTTGTACCTCATTGAGCTTCTTTAAGATGATTATTTTTAATTCTTTGTCAGGCAATTTGTAGATCTCTATTTCTTTCACACTGGTTACTGGAGCTTTATTAGTTTCCTTTGGTGGTGTCATGTTGCCTGATTCTTTGTGATTTGTGTAGCTTTGTGTTGATGTTTGTGCATTTGAAGGAGCAAACACCCCCTTCCAATCTTTACAGACAGGTTTTGGCAGGTAAAAACCTCTTGTCAGGTCTGCAGGCTGATGGAATTGCCTCTGGGATCACAGTTGAGTGAGGTTGGAACCAGATCATGTGGTTGCTGCTGGGCCTGCAGCAGCATCTGTGGTTGGAAGGCCTTTTACCAGGGGCTCAGGTGGACATAGACCCTGTCTGGTCCCTGGGAAAATGGAACTGCCTTCAGGACCTTGGTCGGTAGAGCTGGCACTGGGATAACAGTCTACTTCAAGGTCCACAATTGGGTTTGCAAATGGTAGGCCTGTTATCAAGTGTGTAGATGGGAGTGGCTCCCATCTGGCCCTTTGGAGGGCTCCCAGTGTGTCACTTGGTGGGTCCCTGAGTTGGCAGAACTGCTCCTCAACTGCAGTTTTGAGGTATGGAACTAGGTAGCAGGGCCATTTCAAGATCTGTAGTGGGACCAAGGTCTGCAGGCCAGCCACCAGGGGCATGAGTGGATGTGACCCCCGACAGGTTCCTGGGCAGGCAAGACTACTCCTGGATCATGGCTGGGAGAAGGATTGAATTAGTTACAGGGCTTCTTCAAGATCCACAGTCAAACTGAGGTCTGCAGGTCAGCCTCCAGGGTCATGGACAGGTGTGACTCCTGCTGGGTTCCTTATCAAATGGTGCTAGTGGCAGGACCAAGGTTAAGTGGGGCTGTAGCTGAGTCCATAAGGGGAGGAGGCTATTTCCAGGTTTGTAACTGAATTACAGTTAGTGAACCAGCCATCTGAGCATGGACTTGCCTTCACAAAACAGTCCTCCTTGGTCTTGACTTACACTGGGATTTTGCAAGTTCCTACTTTGATCCCAAAGCTCTCACAAAGGCACTTCTCTTTGTGGATGGCTGCCAAATTATCGTTGCTGTGGGGGAATACAAGTGGGGGAATCTGCTATTCTACCTTCTTGCTCCCTTGACTTTTTAATTTAAAAGTATCTCTTGGAGAACTTTTTATATTAGTAGTACAGAGAGAGTTTTTGCATCCTCTTTAAAACAGATGCATAGTATTCCATTGTATGGATGTACCATAACTTATTAATTTCCTATTGATGGACATTATGGGTTGTTTCCAATCTTTTGCTACAACAGTGCAGCAGTGAACATCCTGTACACATACCATTTCACCTGTAAGCAAGTATATCTATATAGTAAATTCCCAGAGTGAGATTGCTGGATCAAAAAATATATGCATTTATAATTTTAATACACATTGCCAAATTATCCTCTAGAATGGCTTTTCCAATTCGCTCTTCCACCAGCAATACATGATAGAGCTTGTTTCCCGCAGCCTTGCCAATACATTATGTCATCTAAACTTGTGAGTCTCATAGATGAAAAATAGTATTTGAGAGAAGTTTAGTTTACATATTTCTCTTACTGTGAGTGAGCTTGAGTATTTTTCAAGTGTTTAAGAGCTATTTGAATTTCCAGTTTTCTTAATCCCACTCTCCCATTTCCTAATTTACAAAATAAATAAAAGCTGTTTCTAACTTGTGGCATTAAAGAAAAGCTCTTAGAAAGGTTTAACACAGTGCTTGGCAAAAGGAAGCATTCAAGAAGTAGTAGTTGCTATTATTATTGCTGTTGTTACTACTACTATTATTATTATTTTTCTGAGCTCTCTTGGTGAGTTTGGAGTAATCTCAGATTGTTTTGGAAAAGAAAACCTGAATGAGATCCAATACATGTATTACCATGAAAGCTGTCAACTCATGACCTTTCACCCCATGCATCTAGGACCCTATGGAAAATGTCTGGAATCTGCACGGTAGGAAGAACCCCCCAAACTCACTTGTCCATGTTTGCTGGTATTATAGGTGCATAGTCCCAAATGACTTCCTTTGCAGCAATGAAGTATTCCCATCTCTTAATGTGCCGCCTCTGGTCTCGAGTTAGTTTCTTAGGATTCCTGGTTTTCTTTGCACAGTTTTTAATGTCTATGTAAGCCTGCATCCCAGCTGAGTTAGGACATAAAGACAATGAAAGAATTTGAGAGAAGAAATTAAGGCTGATAAAATGTATATCTTTAAAATAAATTTGTGGAAGTTTTCAATAATAACAGTGAAAGTAACGCTCAGGCAACTTTTGAACATTTTGGTTTGAAGCTCTTTTAATACACTGCAGAAGGACCAAGAATAAAAAAGCAAGGGAAAGAGAGGATGAATTAGGGGAATAACTTGGAAAGCTATCCTTTGTTTCTTACCAGGGAGGAAAATTTCTTGAAATTTCCAGATCCTTAAAACCTTATGACTTAGGTCATGTCGATTTCTCATATTTCCTATAACCTCTTCCTTTTATTTGTAAAATGAAGATATTACTAGTATGTACTGTATGAAATTGTTCTTAAAAATTAAATAAGATAATACAGAAAGCACTTAACTTCAATAATGTTAGTTTTGCTGTTGTTTCATTAGTATTTGGGGCTCTATCTTTCAGGGATATTGTGACAATTTCATTACTTCAAATATAATTTTGACTGCTTAGTGTGAACAAAAAATGAAATGATCCCATAAAGTGTCTTTTTTTTATATTTCTTGCTTTTTTATTATTTATTTATTTATTTTTGTGGTACACGGGCCTCTCACTGTTGTGGCCTCTCCTGTTGCGGAGCACAGGCTCTGGACACGTAGGCTCAGCAGCCATGGCTCACGGGCCCAGCTGCTCCGCGGCATGTGGGATCTTCCCGGACCGGGGCACGAACCTGTGTCCCCTGCATCGGCAGGTGGACTCTCAACCACTGGGCCACCAGGGAGGCCCTATTTCTTGCTTTTATACACATTATTTTGGTAACACAATGATTTCCTATAGTGATATTTACTTATATTTACAGGAACCCTCCTCCTAACTGTTTTAAAGCAACAGTGTGTAATAGACCGTTATTTTGTTTACCTGATACCATATAACAACCTAGGCTGATCTTTTCCCCCACTAGAATTCACTGATGTTCTTTAAAGCTCACCCCTCAGCTGGTTAGATACCGTGTTTTTTCTATTCAACACACATCCACTGAGTTCCTCTTTGGGTCAGGCTCTGTGCTCATCTTGTTATGAAAGACAGTTTTTTCATGTTAAAACTTTTACACTTTCTGTAACTTGGTGCTTCTATAAATTTACAGAAGTTTGACCAGTTCCAACACCTAGTTCTTTTCCTTTAGCTGCATATTAAATAGCCCAAGAAAAAATATCTTTATGTATGTTTTTGTTTCCTTCCTCCTTTCTCCTTTTAAGGAAGTAGAGACCTCTTCAGCTTTTGCATCACTTTAAAAAGTCTTTGTCAATTTCTCTACTTCCTCCATCCCCAACTAACGAGCTATAAGTCTAAGAGCAAAGTATCTATATTCTGTTCTCAAGGACTAAGGAATGTATGTTTGGAGTGTGGGTGGCTTGCAAGAGCAAAGGAAAATGAGGGATTTAGTGCCTAGGACAAAAGGATCCTACATTTGTAAGCAAGACTGTTGAAAGAATTTCTTGCCTTGAAAATGTTTTGGGATGAGCGAAGATATGATCCACTTTCCCTCTAGGCTCATGGTCATGTTTGCAGTTGTGGACGTAGCACTGACGAGAGTGATGGCTGAGATCTTATGATGGCTCTGCTCCAGGACATGGCCGTTGAAATGAATGGAGAACAGTTCTGGCCCAGAGCTCATTCCAATCAGATGCCAACTGATGTGGTCATGGGCACAAACTGTTATATCTGAGGGAGAGAGAGAGAGAGAGAGATGGGGGCCAAAACAGTCAGTCAGCAGTCTGTGATAACAAATTCACTCACCAGATACGTATTGAGCACCTGCTTTGCATCAGGCATTGTGCAAGGTTCTGGGGGTACAGACACTCCCATTTTCATTCCTGCCCTAGAAAAGCAGACATCCGAGTGGTGGGCAAACAAGCAGTCACAACTCATTGCAATAAGTGGTATTATAGAGCCCAGAGAGGGGGGACATTAGTTTAGAAACACAGGGATTGCTAAGGCCAAGGAGAGAAGAAAGTAGGTGACCAACCATCCTGGTTTACTGAGGACTGAGGGGTTTCCCAGGAGGCAGGATTTTCAGTGTTAGAACTGAGAAAGTCCTGGGCAGGCCTGAGTAGTTGGTCACTCTAGTACCAATCTGGACTCAGCTGGAGGGAGTTGCCAGAGCCTCCAACAGGGCTGAGTTTAAGGGCCTAAACCTCTAATCCTAAAAGGGCTTGATCCTAACAGGAAGAAGATGTGAAGATGCTTTAAGGATTTTATACTGTTTCTTTGCCCACTGGTTGATTTTTTTAATGACAAGGCAGTGAATTACTGTGTGGGTTATAGGATCTCCTTAAAATGCAGTGGACAAAGCCTCAGTATACTGGGTCACTGGGAGCGTTTCATGGATGGAGTAATGAGAACTGAGTACAAAAGCTGTCTGGCTCCTTCTTGCTCCCACAGTGACTCAGAAAATGCTGATTTGCTCTATGGGAGATTCCAACCTCTGGCTTCTATCCTTGGCTTGGGTTTTAAATTTCAGATCTATAATCACTCGATACTAGACCGTGGGGCCATGAATCAGTCCCTTACCCAAAGAGGGGCTAAGGGCTTGTCTTGTTCAGACCATTGTAACAAGACCAATTCCTAGTATCACAGGTGAGAACAAGAAGCTGGAAGGTAGGAGGCTTTGGTGGAAGAATTTGTCTGCCTCCAATCAATGCATATATTGGGTTGAGCATTTCATACATCTGTATTAGCGTTTATCATATTTATTCAATTTATACTGCCCCATAAGGCAGTTTTACAAGCATTAACTTTTCTCAGTTTCTACTACCAGCTACTTTTGACCCCAGTTACTCTGTCTTTTTCAACTATAAATTCATAAATTCTATGCCCTGATAGAGTTATTAATTTTTATTTTTTCATATGGGTTATTTTGGCTTCTCCTTCTCTATATTTAGACGGATGATTTACTTTGCCAGGACACAGATACAATTTCTCTTTTGACCACTCCCCTCTAAGGCCCATAGTAGCTAACATGCTATGTTATCTGTAAAAAACTTCTTAAACACCCTGTGCACCAGGATAGATGATTAACCCATTTTTTTACGAAAGCACGTTGAGACAACTAACTGCTAAAAGCCACACTAACGTAGAGAAGTGAGCAAGGTGTGAACTCAGATGTGCTAACTCAGTTAACTAAGTTTTTAAACTCTGAATCAAAACCCAGGGTCACGCTTCCCTGGTGGCGCAGTGGTTGAGAGTCCAACTGCCGATGCAGGGGACACGGGTTCGTGCCCCGGTCCGGGAGGATCCCACATGCCGCGGGAGCGGCTGGGCCCGTGAGCCATGGCCGCTGAGCCTGCGCATCCACAGCCTGTGCTCCGCAACGGGAGAGGCCACAACAGTGAGAGACCCGCGTAACGCAAAAAAAAAAGAAAAAAAAAACAAAAACAAAACCCAGGGTCATCTTAGTATATTTGTAATGACCTGGGTGGGAAGATAGAATCAAATGAAATGGAATACAATTTAAAAGCAATGTCCAGACCTCAACTCTTGACAAGTTTTATTTTTAGTAAGAGAAGCCATTTGTGATTTTCAGATATAGAAAGCAGCCTCTGAGAAACTTAGTGTTTTGAAGCATAGTTTATTTAATAAAGTAATATTTCATTTTTCCCATTTTTCCCCCACAGGATCTTTGGTTCTAGGTCATTTCTATCAGAGAGAAGTAGAAGTGGTTTAGGTGGGGATCAGTTTTTTTTTTTCTCTTAACAATTGTTATGATTTTGCTTTTTCACAAGAGTCTACATGTAAATGAAAAGAGAAAAACATCCCATATGCCACTGAATATTACTCATCCACCATCTTTTGAAATGCTAGTAGTATTTTTGTATGTTGGATATTTCTCCTAATCTCCTGTTCATCTTCACTGTAAGTGTCTTCATTGCATTCTTCCTGCTGACCCTTCCTGCTGAGGACTGGCCTTGAACTCTGTTTTGTAGGGCTTCCTCTCTGGAAGAAAACATGGTCACCATGCAGCAGGGGCCACACAACTCACTGAAGGAGACTAAGCTGATATCCTGGATGTCTTCCTGGAGATGTAGGCCAAGGTGAAACCTGCTCGGAGCACTACATGTAATAAGACTGCACACTCCTTCTCTTAGGTAGCTTCTAATTTGTCTGTTGTACTTGTTAGTTAAAAAAAGCAAAAAAAAAAAGATTAAATCTTGAGAACCACTGAATTAGATTACATTACCTTTCAGATTAGGAGTTAAAAAATAGTGAGTATGGTCAACTACCCTAGTGCCTTTAGGAAAACAATGGGATCAGTGCTTCAACTATTTTTGGATAGTACACAGCCCATGTGTTACCTGGCATTGTCCCATTCACATAGCCATTGACTGTGTACATTAGGGATGATGTCTGGTTCCAGCTTTTACTTTCATCAAACACAGCAAACATCAGTACATGTTGCTTGTCAAACATCTTCTGTATCCCATCCTCAGTTAGGGTGCCTGTGAAAAAGACATACTTTTAATAGCATCCCAGATAGAAGGCTCTCATTAGCTATTCCTAGATAACAGAGTTTAAGATAAGCAGCCAATCATAATGATGTCAACTGTAAAGTGTTCTTATAAAAATAGCATCTATCAAGTAATAATGATTGAAGGCTTATTAAAATCCTGGTGCCACCTTGTTTCTTTCTGGCACCTGATAGCCTTGAGGAATGGGGCTTTAAAAGTAAATTTGATCTGGCACAGAGAGAAAACATGTGGGGACTGTCAAGGCTTTAGTAAAAGTATCCATTTCTTCCAGTGTCAGTAAGTCAATGCAGGGACTTACCTGGTGGTGCAGTGATTAAGAATCCACCTACTGATGCAGGGGACACGGGTTCGAGCCCTGGTCTGGGAAGATCCCACATGTCGTGGAGCAACTAAGCCCATGCACCACAACTACTGAGCCTGCACTCTAGAGCCTGCGCACCACAATGAAGTGTAGCCCCCGCTCGCCGCCAAGTAGAAAAAGTCTGTGCACAGCAACAAAGACCCAACACAGCCAAAGAGAAATAAAGAAATTTATATTAAAGAAAATAAGTTAATGCATAGGTACCGTAGCTCATTTGGTCAACGCATCACACTCCAAGTTTAATATAGCCATCTTGCTAGTACGTGTAATGGGAGGCTAGAGAATTGGTTGAGAGGGTCAAGATTAATCCACTCTCATGAATAAAAAATGCACCTGATAGTAAAATGAAAGAAGAGACTTTTATAAGTTTAAAATTTTTTCGGTGTCATCACAGTATCTTCTATACCAGGCAATGAAAATATGTATTTGTATAGTGAATAAATGAATTAGGAAGGTATGTAGGTATGGTATGCGTGTATGTACAGACAGATGGTGAATCCATCACATTATCTCCCACAGTGCAGTTTGTTGTGGTTGTTTGTTTTAATGAAAGGTGGGATGAATTTGTTTGGGATAAAATAAAAGTCCAAGCTTGCTCCTAAGAATCCCAGCCAATGAAATTTCTTATGAAGTCAGTTGAGTGTGTTTGAAACCTACCACTCAAAGTGTTCAGCTTGTTTGCAAGAAAGGAACCTGGAGTTTTGTGTATTTATAGACCAAATTACCAACCCAAACCTCAGATCTATTACTCAAAGTTCTTTCCAAGTACTCTCAGCAGAGTACGGACTGCTGTATACTTTCAAAAAGACTTGGCCTTGAGGTAAATGTTACGGATCATATGGGCATGGCAGCAGAACATACTCTCAGACAGAGATGTACTTGGGAGAGACTCCCAGGACCGAGATGAAGGAGGGGTTTAAGAAACAGAGGAAGATTGCAAATCCTCAAATATCAGTGTCAAATGATGATCTGATTTCTGCACCCTTCTCTGCTTGATTTACGAAAAGATACCAAGACACGCCCAAGCCTCATTCCATTATAGTATCTTTACCAATCCAACATCTTTGCTCTTTTGATTTTTTTTTTTTTTTTACCTTTCTTACAAATAAGCAGAGGTCCAATCAGTCCAGAGTTGAAGTCGTGTACCAGATTTTCATAGGAGTAATAGATATATGTGAGGCATGGAGGGTCATCGTGGGTGGGCCCACTGTCCTCACTGATATTCCACTCATAGGTATATTCTTGACCCGGAGCTACAGAATCATCCATCCTCTCCACAGGGAATGTGTGGTCAGGGTAAGAAGCACCTGGAGACATAAAAGCTGTGAAAACATCTGGATAGTTTCTGAGAACAACTTTTTCATCACTCTCAAGTCTGGGGGAACATAAGTTCTCTATGAAGATATATATGCCTTTCTATAGAAAGCCTTCATTATTTGGAAAGATTCACATATATCCACTTCTATGTCTATGTAATTATAAAGGCTTTGATCCATGGTGATCTGAAGTGAACAAGAAATGTTACTAGTACATTATTTAAAGTTTAGCAAGCTAAGTTTCCAGAGTATCTAAATAATTATTATTTAAATATAATCAGATAAGTGAATCACCTTTGACCAGAAAATCATCTCAGAATAAGATGGGTTAAATCTTCTCTGTGATGTATGACAAGACATTTTTTTTAATTTTTAAATTTTTTATTGAAGTACAGTTGATTTACAGTGTTGTGTTAGTTTCTGATATACAGCAAAGTGATTCAATTATATAGCTATATCTGTATCTTCTTTTATATATTATTTTCCATTATCATTTATTACAGGATATTGAATATAGTTCCCTGTGCTATACAGTAGGAGCTTGTTGCTTATCTATTTTATATATAGCAGTTTGTATCTGCTAATCCCAAACACCTAATTTATCCCTCTTCTATCCCCTTTCCCCTTTGGTAACCATAAGTTTGCTTTCTATGTCTGTGAGTCAGTTTCTGTTTTGTAAATAAGGTCATTTGTATCATATTTCAAATTCCACATGTAAGTGATATCATATGATATTTGTCTTTTTCTGTCTGACTTCACTTAGTATGATAATCTCTAGGTCCATCCATGTTGCTGCAAATGGTATTATTTCATCCTTTTTATGGCTGAGTAGTATTCCATTGTATATATATACCGCATCTTCTTTATCCATTCATCTGTCAATGGACATTTAGGTTGCTTCCATGTCTTGGCTATTGTAAATAGTGCTGGTATGAACATTGGGGTTGTGTGTATCTTTTCAGATTAGAATTTTGTCCAGATATATGCCGAGGAGTGGGATTGCTGGATCATATGGCAACTCTATTTTTGCCTCTCACTGCTGTGGCCTCTCCTGCTGCGGAGCACAGGCTCCGGACACGCAGGCTCAGTGGCCATGGCTCACGGTCCCAGCCACTCCGCGGCATGTGGGATCTTCCCGGACCGGGGCATGAACCCGTGTCCCCTGCATCGGCAGGTGGACTCCCAACCACTGCGCCACCAGGGAAGCCCTATTTTTAGTTTTTTGAGGAACCTCCATTCTGTTTCCATAGTGGCTGCACCAATTTATGTTCCCACCAACAGTGTAGGAGGGTTCCCTTTTCTCCACACCCTCTCCAGCATTTGTTATTTGTAGGCTTTTAAATGATGCCATTCTGACTGGTGTGAGGTGATATCTCATTGTAGTTTTGATTTGCATTTCTCTAATAACTAGCAATGTTGAGCATCTTTTCATGTGCCTATTGACCATCTTGTATGTCTTCTTTGGAATAGAAGTGTCTATTCAGGTCTTCTGTCCATTTTTTGATTGGGTTGTTTGGTTTTTTTGTTCTTGTTGTTACCGTTATTGAGTTGTATGAGCTGTTTGCCCATTTTGGAGATTAAGTCCTTGTTGGCCACATCATTTGCAAATATTTTCTTCCAGTCTGTAGGTAAGATATCTTATACTTAATCGCCTGTTAGCATGGGTTTAAGTGGTTATAAGAACACTCAGATCTGTTTATATATTGTTTTGCTCTGCATTTCATGTCTTCTTTCCAACTGATGCCACCCTTAGCCCTGTTTTATCAGTTTATCACATCTCCACCATCTGATTATCCCAACTCTTTCCCCAGAGTCTTAGAGTCTATCCTATATGCAGTCTAATTGTCCTTGTATAAAATATATCTACCGTCTGAAGTTTACATGCCTTACTTTGGTCCTTTGTGTACCCAAAGGCCCACTAGTAACACTTGCATATGTATTCAACTTTCCCTACTGGTGGGAGACGGGGGAGGATATAGAAATGGTCTTCCTTATTGAAGAAAGGGAACTGTGATGCTGAAGAGTGAAAGCAGTGCAGAGGGTTGGGTGGGGCTTTCAACAACAAAGAGAAGATGTGGCGAGAGATGGAGCAAGTGAGGTCAGGAAGGGCAGAGTTAGTTGTCATAGATAGCAAGAGGGAAGGGCAGTTTCTTCTGAGGCATTCCTCATTTAATCAGGTGAAAGTTTCACATCGCTGGTGCCAGAATTTCTCTTTAGGATACAGTTATCTTTGTTTAGTACAACAGTCAATAAATTTCTTGAGGTGGAAGGTAAGACCATCAGACTGTAGATGTGGGTAGAAAATAAGGATCAGAAAAAAGGGCTAAAATGTTTTACATAATGGAGTAAAGGGCCAGTGGAAACTACTCTTACTGAAGTGACTGTAGTTTTTGAAAACAAATGGTTAGTTTCTTTTCTTCCCTTCCCTCCTCCCTGTTCCTTTTCTTCTCCTCTTTATTCCTCCCCACTTCTTTCTCTCACTCCATCCCCCTTCCTTTCATCATCTTTATTAAGGTATAAATTACAAACAATACAATTCACCAATTTTAAGTACAATATTTGCTGAATTTTGACAAATAAGTACAGTTCTATAGCTACCATCACTATCGAGGTACAGAAGATTTCCATCACTCCAAAAAGTTTCCATGTGCCATTTGTAGCCATACCTTCCCCTATTCTCTGGACACATGCAACCGCTGATTTACTTTCTGTCACTATGCTTTACTTTCCTACATTGTCATATAAATGGAATGACACATCCATTGTGTTTGATTATAGTTAGTATGGTATACCTTCAATCCTTTTTTTTTTTTTTTGCGGTACGCAGGCGTCTCACTGTTGTGGCCTCTCCCATTGCGGAGCACAGGCCCCGGACGCGCAGGCTCAACGGCCATGGCTCATGGGCCCAGCCGCTCCGCAGCACATGGGATCTTCCTGGACCGGGGCACGAACCCGCGTCCCCTGCATCGGCAGGTGGACTCTCAACCACTGCGCCACCAGTGAAGCCCCAATCCTTTACTTTTTATCTTTGTCTTTAAAGTGGATTTCTTGAGTTCATCTTAAAGTTGGGTGTTGCTTTTTATTCAATCTTAAAATCTCTTAGTTGTTGTGTTCTTCCCATTTGCTTTTAATATAATTACTAATATGGTTGGGTTTAAATCTACCATTCTGCTATTGTTTTCTATTTGTCCATCTGGCTTTTATCCATTATTTTCTTTCTTTCCTACTTTCTTTTGGATTAATGGAGTATTTTTTATGTTTCCTTTTATCTCCACTATTGGTTTATTAGCTTTGCTTTGTTTTATTGGCGATGCCCTTCAGCTTACAAAATACAACTTTAACTTATCATAGTCTACCTTCAAATAATCTTATACCATTTTACTTATATTATAAGAAACTTGCAGTAGTATATTTCCATCTTCCCCCTCCCAGCCTTTGTGCTGTGGTTGTCATCCATTTCACTTCTACATGTATAATATACCCCATAATAAACTGTCATTATTTTTTGCTTTCCAGTTTAGATAATCAGCTATCTTTTTCAGAGATTAAAAATGAAGAAAAATTACTCCATACTTACCCATTTCTGGAATTTTTATCCCTTCTTGTGGCCCCAAATATCTCTCTGATATAATCTTTTTCTGCCTAAAGTACTTCTTTTAACATTTATTTTTCCTGGTCTGCTAATGAGAAATTGTTCCTGCTTTGTATGTCTAAAACAGTCTTTATTTTGCCTTCATTTTAAAAGGATATTTTTCCTTGGTGTAGAATGTCAAGTGGACAGATTGTCCCCATCCCCCCACACCCAGTATTTTAAAGATGTCCCTAACTATCTTCTGGCTCGCATTGTTTCTAATGATATCTGCTATCATTCTATTTTTTTCCTCTGTGACTTTATTTTAAAATTAATTAATTAATTAAATTTATTTTTTAGCTGCATTGGGTCTTCATTGCTGCACGTAGGCTTTCTCTAGTTGTGATGAGCAGGGGCTACTCTTCGTTGCAGTGCACGGGCTTCTCGTTGCAGTGGCGCCTTTTGTTGCGGAGCATGGGTTCCAGTAGTTGTGGCTCATGGGCTGTAGAGCGCAGGCTCAGTAGTTGTGGCACACGGGCTTAGCTGCTCCACGGCATGTGGGATCTTCCCGGACCAGGGCTCGAATCCATGTCCCCTGCATTGGCAGGCAGATTCTTAACAACTGAGCCACCAGGGAAGCCCCCTCTCTATGACTTGTTTCCTCTGACTGTTTTTAACATTTTCTCTTCATCACTGGTTTTCAGCAATTTGATTATGATGTGCCTTGGTGTGCTTTTATTCACGTTTCTTCTTCTTGGTTTTGTCAAGCCTCCTAACTTTGTAGGTTTATAGTTTTCATCACAGTTTGAAAGTTTTCAGCCACTATTTCTTTGAATATTTTTTTCTGTCCCTTCCTTTTCTAGGATTCTAATTACAGTTTACCCTTGAACAACATGGTTTAAACTGTGCAGGTACACTTACACGTGTTTTTTTTTAAACAAATACGTACTACACCATCCATGGTTGGTTGACTCTGCAGATGCAGAACCACAGATATAGAGGACAGACTAAAGTTACATATGGATTTTCGACTGTGTGGAGGGTTGGTGCCCCAATCCCCACATTGTTTAAGGGTTTACTGTACACATATGTTAGATCACTTGATATTGTCCCATAGTTCACTGAAGCTCTATTCATTTTGTTCAGTCATTTTATTTGCATGTTTTATTTTGGATAGTTTCTATCATTATGTATTAATGTTCTCCAATATTTCTTCTCCAGTGTCTAATGTGCTGTTAATCTCATCCAGTGTACTTACCATTTCAGCTATTGTATTTATCTATAGAGGTTCCATTTATGTTTTGTTTTTTTTAACATTCCATCTCTCTCCTCATCATGCTCATACTCTTCTCTACCTTCTAGAACATATGGAGAATATGTATAAGGGCTATCTTAATGTCTTTGCTTGCTAGTACTATCATTTCTTTTTTTAAATTTAAATTTTATTTTAATGTAGTTGATTCACAATGTTGTGTTAGTTTCAGGTGTGCAGCAGAGTGATTCAGTTATACATATACATATATTCATTCTTTTTTAGATTCTTTTCTCATACAGGTTATCCCAGAATATTGAGTAGAATTCCCCGTGCTATACAGTAGGTCCTTGTTGGTAATCTATCTTATATATAGTAGTGTGTGTATGTTCTTTTTCTGGATCTGTTTTTATTGATTGATTTTTTTCTTGATTATGGGTAATGATTCTCCTGATTTTTTGAACACATTAATTTTTATTAACATTGTGAGTTTTACATGTTGGTTTTGCGATTTTGTTGCATTCTTGTAACAAGTATTGGATTTTATGCTGACACATAGTTCAGACACTTGGAATCAATTTTATACATTCAAGTCTTATTTTTAAAGCTTTGTCATCTCCTGAGCGGCCTATAGTCTAGACTAATTTTGTCCAAATTCTGTTCCTTCTGGTGATTCTACCCAGTACCCATTTATTAGGAGGTCTTTCCACTTTTGATGGTGGGAACATACACTATTCCTGACCCTGTGTGTGGTCTAGGGATTGTTCTGTCTGTTTCTTTTTGCTGGTATTTACCTTACCATTAATACTTTCCTCACATACATGTGCATATTAGTACTTAGTTGAAGACTTGACAGGACCTCTCACTGAATTCACAAGAGCTCTTTCTCTGTAGCTGTACCATTCTCTCTAGGACTCTGCCCTACAAATCACAGGTTCCAGATACTATGGGCTACCCAGAATCTAAACTCTATTTCTTCAACTCAAAGAGACTGCTGGGCTCTGCTTGGATTCACCCTCATTGTGCTGTGCCCTGGAAACTCTCTCCAGGCAGAGGGCTCACCTCATTTGTTGTTATTCCCTCATGGATCATTCTCTTGCATTGTCTATTGTTCAATGTCTGAAAACTGTTTCATGTTATTTTGTCTGCCTGTCTAATTGTTAAGCAAAAGGGTAAATATGGTCCCTCATGTCCAAAAGCCAGACTCTGAGATGCTGAATTTCTATAAGAAATAGTTTATGCTGTAGTAGTGTCAGCTACCCTTGTCTAATTGCACATCATCAGGAAAATCTATTCCACTCAGAAACACTCATGTGAATTTGCATGGCATCAGCATACATTTGGGCTCTCCAGATGGGAGTGGGAAACGAGGAATATGCATCCATCAGCAATGGGGCATTTAGGCTGCAGCAACATGCATTGCTGTACCACATGAGGTTCTGAGTATGGAAGTCATAAGATAGAAGATTTGAATATGTACATCTAGATTCACTGACATGTTCTCCATAGGACACCATTCTGTGTATGGAAGAGAATACAACCAAACTTGAAGTAATATTGTAGTCATGATTTCATTTGCTTTAGAGATAGGAAACAAAGATGGACTTTAATACCCTCAGAAGCTGCCAATTTTTGTAGATGATTAAGCTTAGAGCATAGGGGAAAAAAAGACTAGTTATGGATGGACCATAAAGTCTTTACTGAAGACAGGAGACTGAATCAGGTTACTATTAGGTCAACACAAATCCAACTGTGTCAACTCATTCCATCAAACTTTTGTCTCACCCACAGGATAAAGACTAAGTTTGTTACTATGGCAGCTGAAGTTATTCATGCGTTTGCCCAATCTACCTATCCAGTATCATCTCCATTTGTATCTCTATGTCATGCATATTTTGTACTCCACAGCAATTTACTATGTCTAAAATATATTCCAAGTTTGCACTCTTCTCTGTATCTCTATAGGCATCACTCTAGGACAAGCCTAGACTCCAGAATTAGTCTGTTAACTGGTCACTGGGATTCTGGCATAAGAGGACCCTCATAATCTATTTCCCAGCCTGTAGACAGAATGATCCCTTAAAACCCCATATCTTACTTTGCCATTTTCCTGCTTAAAATCCTGACAATGGCCTCTTATTTCTCAAAATCCTTAACATTGACCACAGGTCCATTTATGACCTACCCCTACTTCTCTCTCCATTCTCAACGTGTGTGACTTTTCCCCTTGTTTACTATGTATCATTCACACTTGGGTCTCCTTTTAGTTTCCCAGAAGTGCCAAGTTACATCCTAGCTCAGGGTCTTTGTAGATATTATCCCCTCTGCCTAGAGTGTTCTTCCTCCTTTTCTTCCTTTGGATAAATGTGTGCTCATCCTTCAGATGTCAGGTGTAAGCTTACTTCTTCCCTCATCTATGATTGTGCTGGGTTTTTTTTTCTTTTACAGCACTCACCACAATTTATAATTAAGTATTGATATATGTGAGATTATATGATTAATTTTATTTCTTCCTACTAGATAATAATTATTTGTACCATGCACATTTCTGTCACTAGAATATGAGTGACTCAAAGACAGGTGCTGGATTGTATTTGTCTTAGTATCTCTGGTGCCTTTCACAGTACCTAGCATTGAGAAGGTGCTCAATGAATGTTTATTGAACTCTTTAAGATTTAAGGTCCTATGGTCTAGAAGCAAGGTCATAAAGTCTAAACTTATGTGTATGTTTGTTAGAATTGCATGGCATTAAAACATATTAAATGCCAACATTAACAATATGGAGATATTATATAAGAATCAGGTTGCTGGTTTCTCTTAAAGAATAACAACAACAACAAATAAAAACCTGGAGATCTGGTGACACTGGATCAAATTCCTGCAGAGAATTTGGTTGGATCTGAGTTTTGGCTGCCCCCTTCAGATAGGACACTAACTATCTGATCACCAGTCCCTACTGGACTAAGTTTTTCATTGAATTACCCTCCTGGCTTCTGTAGGCATCTAAGTTTGTGACCTTGTGCTAGTGAAAAGCTTAACACGGGACTTTGTTGTATCTTTTTTTCCCCCGCAAAAGATATCCTTTTGACACTGATAACCAATATTTAATAGGCTGAACTTTCACTCCATTGATAAAAAGGATTTGAGTGTTAAAATTATCAGGAGCTGAGAAATGTTAAAAGCTGAAATAACTTCCTGTGAATAATAATATTATGCCAGTCTAAGTCAAAAAGAAAAAAGAGTTTATGAGGAAGAGTCTCTGCTAATAAACACAATGAATTATCACTGGAAAGTTGCAAAATAGCTTTGGTAGCAAAGCACAAACAGGACTGATAAGGAGATCTGCCCTCTCAGGTTAAACCTTGTCTGTTGACTGAAATTCTCATGGCAAGTTGTTGACTAAAGCTATGTTGAATCAAGCATGATGACCCTTATTCAATGCTTCATGCTTTGTGATCTCATGAAGTTAAAAAATGATGTTTCTGGACATAATACTTCCACTGTTCCAACTGTGATTCTACTATAGGAAATTCCTATAGTAGCAAATGGCATTCATAAGCTCTCAAAAGGACAAAATGTGATATTCTTTGTAGGGTGAGAGAGAACTTTTGAAGTTCTTCCTCTTTCTCTGGATAAACATATCCTATAGGTCAGTTTACTCATTCCCTGATCTCTGATATATATCATATAATTTCACAAATATTTAATTAGAAATTGTGATGATACTATAATTAAAATATTTATGAAATTGTATGATTAATGATACTTTCTTCTGCTAGACTGTGGGAGAAAGTACATGAGTTTGCGGGCAAGAATTGAAATTTCTTGGTTGTACCACCTGCTAACTGTGTGAATTTGGGAAAATTTCTTAACCTCCCTTTCAGCCTCAATTTTCTCTTTCATAACTTAAGATAATATAATCATTTTCTAGCAACAATATTATCATTTTGATGGGTTCTGAAGACTGAAAAATATATGTAAAACGTCTGGCACCTAACCAATGCTATGGCAACCTGTGCTGATATACTTTAGTATTTTGGCTATTTCCTTTCCAAGCCATTTTTATTTACTTACTTACTTACTTATTTATTTATTTTTATTTCATTTTATTTTTTTTGGTGGTACACGGGCCTCTCACTGCTGTGGCCTCTCCCGTTGTGGAGCACAGGCTCCGCAGGCTCAGCGGCCATGGCTTACGGGCCCAGCCACTCTGCAGCATGTGGGATCTTCCTGGACCGGGGCACGAACCCGTGTCCCCTGCATCGGCAGGCGGACTCTCAACCACTGCGCCACCAGGGAAGCCCCCCAAGCCATTTTTAAATTAACATAACCTCTTTCATTTATGAAGAAATGAACTTCATACTTCTGATATGATTTATCTTGTGTTCTTAATTTCTCTTAATACACGTGAGAAAGACTGAATCTATTCTAAAGGGGGTAGGAACTGGTAGTAAGATCAGGTAACTGCTCACAATCACTGGGAAAATTAATACATT
This sequence comes from Globicephala melas, assembly GCF_963455315.2. NCBI lineage: Eukaryota > Metazoa > Chordata > Mammalia > Artiodactyla > Delphinidae > Globicephala > Globicephala melas. The sequence continues at coordinate 59,348,109 of NC_083314.1, read as the reverse complement.
TCAGAGCAGGTGGAAAATAACACATGGTCTCTACTTTCCAATCTGGTCCTCAGTCCCTCAGTTTAGTTCAGTAATGATTGTCGTCATCATCATCTATGTTCCAGACTCTGGGCTAGGTGCCAGGGCACAAATGTAAGGAAGACAGCCTGAGACCCTGAGGGGCTCACAGCCCAGTTAATAGTAGATTACATGCTAGTGCACTGGTTGTCATGGATTTCACTTCTAGATTTCTTCTAGGGCCACTTCAATGGAGAAGCCATAATCAGAACACATTGTTCAACTGTAATGAGAGCAACCAATATAATTTTCTAAGAATCATGTAAGAGGCTCTAACACATGCTAGATATAGCAGTGTAACCAATTACCCAACTATATCAAATTTAATTTTAAATGGTGTTACATATCCAGGTTTATTTAAACATATAGTGGTTTTTAATATCTACCTCATTGACAAGAGTAAATTACTGAGAATTTCACATTCACATGTTAGTTAAACATAAGATAAAGAGACAGAAGAGGCAAGAAGAACTGCAATCCTGCAGCCTGTGGAACAAAAACCACATTCACAGAAAGACAGACAAGATGAAAAGGCAGAGGGCTATGTACCAGATGAAGGAACAAGACAAAACCCCAGAAAAACAACCAACTGAAGTGGAGATAGGCAACCTTCCAGAAAAAGAATTCAGAATAATAATAGTGAAGATGATCCAGGACCTTGGAAAAAGAATGGAGGCAAAGATCAAGAAGATGCAAGAAATGTTTAACAAATACCAAGAAGAATTAAAGAACAAACAAACAGAGATGAAAAATAAAATAATTGAAATGAAAACTACACTAGAAGGAATCAATAGCAGAATAACTGAGGCAGAAGAATGGATAAGTGACCTGGAAGACAGAATGGTGGGATTCACTGCTGTGGAACAGAATAAAGAAAAAAGAATGAAAAGAAATGAAGACAGCCTAAGAGACTTCTGGGACAACATTAAATGCAACAACATTCGCATTATAGGGGTCCCAGAAGGAGAAGAGAGAAAGGACGCGAGAAAATATTTGAAGAGATTATAGTCAAAAACTTCCCTAACATGGGAAAGGAAATAGCCACCCAAGTCCAGGAAGTGCAGAGAGTCCCATACAGGATAAACCCAAGGAGAAACAAGCCAAGACACATAGTAATCAAAATGACAAAAATTAAAGACAAAAATTATTGAAAGCAGTGAGGGAAAAATGACATATAACACACAAGGGAACTCCCATAAGGTTAACAGCTGATTTCTCAGCAGAAACTCTACAAGCCAGAAGGGAGAGGCATGATATACTTAAAGTGATGAAAGGGAAGAACCTACAACCAAGATGACGCTACCCAGCAAAGATCTCATTCAGATTCAATGGAGAAATCAAAAGCTTTACAGACAAACAAAAGCTAAGAAAATTCAGCACCACCAAACCAACTCTACAACCAATGCTAAAGGAACTTCTCTAAGTGGGAAACACAAGAGAAGAAAATAACCTACAACTACAAACCCAAAACAATTAAGAAAATGGTAATAGGAACATACATATTGATAATTACCTTAACATGAATGGATTAAACGGTCCAACCAAAAGACACAGGCTTGCTGAATGGATACAAAAACAATACCCATATATATGCTGTCTGCAAGAGACCCACTTCAGTCCTAGGGACACATACAGACTGAAAGTGAAGGGATGGAAGAAGATATTCCATGCAAATGAAAATCAAAAGAAAGCTGGAGTAGCTATACTCATATCAGATAAAATAGACTTTAAAATAAAGAATGTAACAAGAAACAAGGAAGGACACTACACAATGATCAAGGGATCAAACCAAGAAGAAGATATAACAATTATAAGTATATATGCACCCAACATAGGAGCATCTCAGTATATAAGGCAAATGCTAACAGCTATAAAAGAGGAAATCAACAATAACACAATAATAGTTGGGGACTCTAACACCTCACTTCGACCAATGGACAGATCAACCAAAATGAAAATAAATATGGAAACAGAAGCTTTAAATGACACTATAGACCAGATAGATTTAATTGATATTTATAGGACATTCCATCCAAAAACAGCAGATTACACTTTCTTCTCAAGCGCGCATGGAACATTCTCTAGGATAGATCACATCTTGGGTCACAAATCAAGCCTCAGTAAATTTAAGAAAGTTGAAATCATATCAAGCATCTTTTCTGACCACAACGCTATGAGATTAGAAATGAATTACAGGGAAAAAAACAAAAAACGCAAACACATGGAGGCTAAACAATATGTTACTAAATAACCAAGAGATCACTGAAGAAATCAAAGAGGAAATCAAAAATTACCTAGAGACAAATGACAATAAAAACACAACGATCCAAAACCTATGGGATGCAGCAAAGCAGTTCTAAGAGGGAAGTTTATAGCTATACAAGCCTACTTCAAGAAACAAGAAAAATCTCAAATAAACAATCTAACCTTACACCTAAAGGAACTAGAGAAAGAAGAACAAACAAAACCCAAAGTTAGCAGAAGGAAAGAAATCATAAAGATCAGAGCAGAAATGAATGAAATAGAAACAAAGAAAACAATAGTAAAGATCAATAAAACTAAAAGCTGGTTCCTTGAGAAGATAAACAAAATTGATAAACCATCAGCCATACTCATCAAGAAAAAGAGGGAGAGAACTCAAATCAATAAAATTAGAAATGAAAAAGGAGAAGTTACAGCAGACACCGCAGAAATACAAGGCATCCTAAGAGACTACTATAAGCAGCTCTATGCCAATAAAATGGACAACCTGGAAGAAATGGACAAATTCTTAGAAAGGTATAACCTTCAAGGAACGAGGAAGAAATAGAAAATATGAACAGACCAATCACAAGTAATGAACTTGAAACTGTGATTAAAAATCTTCCAACAAACGAAAGTCCAGAACTGGATGGCTTCACAGGTGAATTCTATCAAACATCTATCAAACATCTAGAGAAGAGCTAACACCCATCCTTCTCAAAGTCTTCCAAAAAACTGCAGAGGAAGGAACAATCCCAAACTCATTCTATGAGGCCACCATCACCCTGATACCAAAACCAGACAAAGATTCTACAAAAAAAGAAAATTACAGACCAATATCACTGATGAATATAGATGCAAAAGTCCTCAACAAAATACTAGCAAACAGAATCCAACAACACATTAAAAGGATCATACACCATGGTCAAGTGGGATTTATCCCAGGGATGCAAGGATTCTTCAATATATGCAAATCAATCAATGAGATACACCATATTAACAAATTGAAGAAGAAAAATCATATGATCATCTCAATAGATGCAGAAAAGGATTTTGACAAAATTCAACACCCATTTATGATAAAAACTCTCTGGAAAGTGGGCATAGAGGGAACCTACCTCAACATAATAAAGGCCATATATGACAAACCCACAGCCAACATCATCCTCAATGGTGAAAAACTGAAAGCATTTACTCTAAGATCAAGAACAAGACCAGGATGTCCACTCTCACCACTATTATTCAACATAGTTTTGGAAGTCCTACCTATGGCAATCAGAGAAGAAAAAGAAATAAAAGGAATACAAATTGGAAGAGAAGAAGTAAAACTGTCACTGTTTGCAGATGACATGATACTATACATAGAGAATCCTAAAGATGCCACCAGAAAACTACTAGAGCTAATCAATGAATTTGGTAAAGTTGCAGGATACAAATTAATGCACAGAAATCTCTTGCATTCCTATACACTAATGATGAAAAATCTGAAAGAGAAATTAAGGATACACTCCCACTTACCATTGCAACAAAAAGAATAAAATACCTAGGAATATACCTACCTAGGGAGACAAAAGACCTGTATGCAGAAAACTATAAGATACTGATGAAAGAAATTAAAGATGATACCAACAGATGGAGAGATATACCATGTTCCTGGATTGGAAGAATCAATATTGTGAAAATGACTATACTACTCAAAGCAATCTACAGATTCAATGCAATCCCTATCAAATTACCAATGGCATTTTTTACAGAACTACAAAAAAAAAATCTTAAAATTTGTATGGAGACACAAAAGACCCCGAATAGCCAAAACAGTATTGAGGGGAAAAAATGTAGCTGGAGGAATCAGACTCCCTGACTTCAGACTGTACTACAAAGCTACAGTAATCAAGACAATATGGTACTGGCACTAAAACAGAGACATAGATCAATGGAACAAGATAGAAAGCCCAGAGATAAACCCACGCACCTATGGTCAACTAATGTGTGACAAAGGAGGCAAGGATATACAATGGAGAAAAGATAGTCTCTTCAATAAGTGGTGCTGGGAAAACTGGACAGCTACAGGTAAAAGAATGAAATTAGAACACTCCCTAACACCATACACAAAAATAAACTCAAAATGTATTAGAGATCTAAATGTAAGACCGGACACTCTAAAACTCTTAGAAGAAAACATAGGAAGAACACTCTTTGACATAAATCACAGCAAGATCTTTTTTGATCCACCTCCTAGAGTAATGGAAATAAAAATTAACAAATGGTACCTAATGAAACTTCAAAGTTTTTGCACAGCAAAGGAAACCATAAACAAGACGAAAAGACAATCCTCAGAATGGGACAAAATATTTGCAAATGAATCAATGGACAAAGGATTAATCTCTAAAATATATAAATAGCTCATGCAGCTCAATATTAAAAAAACAAACAACCCAATCCAAAACTGGGCAGAAGACCTAAATAGACATTTCTCCAAAGAAGACATACAGATGGCCAAGAGGCACATGAAAAGATGCTCAACATCACTAATTATTAGAGAAATGCAAATCAAAACTACAATGAGGTATCACCTCACACCAGTTAGAATGGGCATCATCAGAAAATCTACAAACAACAAATGCTGGAGAAGGTGTGGAGAAAAGGGAACCCTCTTGCACTGTTGGTGGGAATGTAAATTGATACAGCCACTATGGAGAACAGTATGGAGGTTCCTTAAAAAACTAAAAATAGAATTACCATATGATCCAGCAATCTCACTACAGGGCATATACCCAGAGAAAACCATAGTTCAAAAAGAGGCATGTGGGACTTCCCTGGTGACGCAGTGGTTAAGAATCTGCCTGCCAATGTAGAGTACATGGGTTCGAGCCCTGGTCAGGGAAGATCCCACATGTCGTGGAACAACTAAGCCCGTGTGCCACAACTACTGAGCCTGTGTGCCACAACTACTGAAGCCCGTGTGCCTAGATCCTGTGCTCCACAGCAAGAGAAGCCACTGCAATGAGAAGCCCGTGCACTGCAGTGAAGAGTAGCCCCCATTCACCACAACTAGAGAAAGCCTGTGCACAGCAACGAAGACCCAAAGTACCCATAAATAAATAAATAAATTTACAGAAAAAAGTTGAAAAAAAAAGACACATGCACCCCAATGTTCATTGTAGCACTATTTACGATAGCCAGGTCATGGAAGCAACCTAAACGCCCATCAACAGACTAATGGATAAAGAAGATGTGGTACATATATATAATGGAATATTACTCAGCCATAAAAAGGAACGAAATTGGGTCATTTGTTGAGACGTGGATGGATCTAGAGACTGTCTTATAGAGTGAAGCAAGTCAGAAAGAGAAAAACAAATATCGTATATTAACGCATATATGTGGAACTTAGAAATATGGTACAGATGAACCGGTTTGCAGTGCAGAAATTGAGACACAGATGTAGAGAACAAATGTATGAACACCGAGGGGGGAAAGTGGCATGGGGGTGGGGGTGGTGATGTGATGATTTGGGAGATTGGGATTCACATGTACACACTGACGTGTATAAATGGATGGCTAATAAGAACCTGCTGTGTAAAAAAATACATAAAATAAAAGTCAAAAAATTTTAAATAGAGAATTATAAGTGAAATATATATAAAAAACACATAAGATAATTTTCAAATAATTGAATGAATGATTTTAATTGTTACTATACTACTAAAAGATTAATTGTGAACATATTGAAACAAATAAATTTGCATTGGCGTAATTATACTGAGTGAGGATTACTAATGAGACAGTTTGGGGAAAATTTTTCAATGCTTTAATTCTTTTCATTCCAAAGCATTTTCTTTTACATCTACAATAAAACACGCATGTTTTATATTTGATTTTGCAACCTATATAACATGAGGTATGAAATATAAATAGCTACTTAGAGGAAGCATTTATGAAATACATTTTTGGCAAATCTGATTTTGACTTTGTAATCAAAACAAAAAGTTTAAAACTCTTAACCGAAAAGATGAGAAATAGACAGGAAAGACTATTATGCTAGAGCACAAAAAGTCCTTGTTTAGCTTCTCGCTAGAATAAATTCTTTATACAAGGGCAGCCTTTTATTTCATAGTTTTTCAATTCTGTTCATTTCCTGCTTAGTCCATAGTCAGCTCTGTGATTTGTTTACCCTTGTCATGATGAGCTAATTATTTGCCAAGAGGCTCTGAGTATTTTTTTTTCAAATGTAAAATGGTGCGTACAAGCTTTGGAAAAGGGAAGTTACATAAAGAGCCACTTTGGTCACCCATTAGGGTGCTTGTTCATGAAATCCTCCCTTGTTATTTATTTTCTTGGACAGCTCTTTTCCCCTCCATTTAATAAACTTAGTGAACAGTTCAGTGTGCATTTAAAGATTCAGAACATTCTTTATTCTTATAGCTTCTAGAACATCCTAGAAGCTATCATTTAGGCAGTGGGCAAATTAGAGTGCCGATGTTTTGTGAAGAGCCTGGTTTCATCGCACAGGGCGTGCAAGTCTCTTTCATAGGAGAGCTCATAGTTTTTAGATTTACAAGAATTATTATATTAGCCCTTACAATTTGTTTCAGGTATTTATCATATACTCAAAGAAGTATCTATATAAGGCCAAAATACCCAGATGCAAAGTGAAAAATGTAATTGACTACATGATGTCAAGCATTGGAATGTTTTGAAAAAATATTTTTTCATATAAAGAATTTGGCAACACTTAGATGCAAAGAGCTATCTCTGGTGGAAAAGTTATTTATTTACTTGCTCGTTTATTTATTTATTACTTGGAGAGTTGGCTTACCAGCAGACAGCTGGATATTATAGAACTAATTTCGTTGTATAGTACTCATAATGCAACTCACACATTTAAATTGTGAGAATATAAATCAAAGAATAATATTAAGATTCCCTCTGAAACAAACTTTTAAAGGTAATGGACCAAAACAGCTTCAGAAATCTTACTGGACAACAAAATTTGCTCAAACAGTTCATTATAATCAAACAGTTCAGCATGTACTGGCTACAGAGTTTCTAAAATTTTAGCCTCAAATTGAAATTCGTTTAGTGATAAAAAGTTTTAAAATGATTAAGTACAGCTGCAGATATTTTATTTACTGGTTAAAAACATATTCCTATTAAATACATTTCTAAAAGGAATGTTCCTGTAAGCATTTTTATGAATCACAGTTTGTCTATCCTGCCAAAAGTGTTACCCGTCATTGCCCTACGTAACGCTGTACACCTGGGGTTGGGGTGCAACTGGAAGTAATTTGGAAACACTATGCTACAACTTGGCATTTATGTCAGATGCTTCCAGTTTATGGATGGAAGGCCATCATGAGACTTCCACACTAAATACAGTAACATCTTTCCTTGCCAGGACTCAGATTTCCAATTATCTCCTAACTAAGGCATAGCCAAGAATTAAAAAAGCAACAAGGTTCCTGGACAACCAAAATAAATATTACATAATCCATGAATGAAAGCTCAGGGTCTTTACCTGTAGACAATACCAGAGACTCTTAACCTGTAGACATTACCAGAGACAGTAATGTAGTTTGTTTACTCTTAGACTGAACGCAGTTCTAACATTTGTGGATCTTTGTAAAATCTCAAAGTAGAGTGGAAGTAATGGTTTAGAAAGGGATTCGAATTTTCCTCCTTACTCTTCTGTTTTAAAAAAAAGTCTGGGAAAGTATAACATTTAGAAAGATTTGCATCCAAAGTGATTAAAAGAAAGTATCTTACACTTAAAGAAGGAAACCTCAAACTATCTGGAAAACATTCTTATCCAAAACAACTCATTCGTTATGTCCTCCTGGACAACTGAAGTTTTCTATGCAATTTTAGTTCATTTTGTCATCTAAATTCCATCGTGGAGTTTTATTTCATTTGAGTGGAAATAAAATGACGAGCACTATATAAAGCCAAGGTCTTCATTCAGTCTAAGCTTCTAGAAACAAAATTTAATACCTGCAATATAAACAGCCATGAAAGAACCACAGCAATAACACTCTCCTTATTGTGTGCAACTATGTGCCAAAAACCTTAACATATATTATGACTAACCCTTGCAATAACTTTAGATGGGAGGAATTGCTGTCCCCATTTTATAGATATAAAACCGAGAGTTAGAGATAAAGGAAATTTTCTAGGTAAACTTAGGGTTCAAACCCAGGTCATTCTGGCTCTAAAGCCAGCATTCTTTCTACCTTTTTCTTCTAGCTGATGACAGTAGGTCTCCAAATCTTTAGTGGGGCTCAAGGATTAATTCCCAGATAAGGAAGATTGCTGTCTAGGTTGGATCATTCACTGATTAGATCAAGCAACCACACAGGCAAGAATTGAGTCTGCTCTCAAGACACTTATATTGTTTCAACCTCTCACCATTCATCTCTCAAATATCTACCTCTGAGATAAAGGAATCTGGATTCTCTTGTAGCTGACTCAGCATGTAGTTAATTTATTTCCACTCCTGAAAAAATAGTTCAAACCATAGAAGGAGGCTATGGGTGAGGATGAGTGTCAGACATGAAGGAGGAGGAGATGTTTTATTCTCAGAGAGGGCATGATAAAATGAATAGAAGCCTTGTCTTATTTTTTATTTTTATTTTTCACTGCAAAGGATACTTTAGCTGTTTACTAGATTTGCATCTCATTTCTAAGATAACATTTGACTTTCCCCATCAATCTGTGCTTACCTTTCTCAGACTCATGAAACCAGGGGCAATAACCAAGTGACCAATGGAAGTGGTGGGAGCATTTTATACAATTGCTCATAAGTGATTCTGGCCATAGGGGAGTGTAGGGACAAATAAACAGTAAAGGAATGGGGATACTGTTGCAAGGTTCATTCCCTGTGCAAACAGCTTAGCTAGCATACAAAGTCCACAACGCTTACCTCCTCCCACACCTGAAAGAGAACCTGCATGGGACATTCTGAGGGTTCTCCCCTCGTGCATTGTGTTGCTGAATTCCTGATGCAGTCATCTGGAATCCTTATAAGTAGGTGATTCTTCACTATGTCACTATGCCATTGCATGCTACCTCACCCAGAGTCTTGCCAAAGTGCCTTTTTAAGATGCCTGAAATTACAGTTAATGCTTCATTGTTTTTCCTCAAGCCAAATATTGAGTGATAGTACTAATAGTCCTGGGGAGGTTAGTTCATTGACTTATTATCAGTCATTTATATGTTGTCAGAATGAGTTTGATAACAATTTACATAGGAAACAATAAATATAAAAGTCACATCCTAATCCCTATATTGTCAAATAAATATTAAATTATTTGAGCATATTTTAAAATTTTTAATTGAGATATAATTGACATATAACATTAGAATTTGAACACATTTTGATTGAAGAATTACCTTTACCATCATAGCTAATATTTATCAAGTGCTTATTATATGTCACGCATTGTTCTAATATTTCATGACAACAAACCTATATGAGGTAAGTGTAATTACTATCCCCATTTTATAGATGAGAAAGATGAGGCACAGAGAGGTTAAGTAACTTTTCAAAAGTCACACAGCTAATAAGTGTCTCAGCCAGGATTTGCACCAGGCATCTAGTTCCAGAACCTACATTGTAAACCACTCTCCTACCCAGTTCCTCTCTTCAGAGGTATAATGGCTGGAACACATGGGAAAAAGAAGATTTGTGAATCATGAAGGGTTAAAATTTATTTTAAATGTTATTATACCAATATCTATTACAATATGGATAATTTTCTTATATCAGTTCCTAGCAGAACTCTGCTCTGCTTAATGTGGTCTGAACATCAACATAATGGAAATAATCAGAACAATATCAACATGGGTACTTACCATCCTGTGGCTTTTATCACCACCATCTTCATGATCTTCACCATCATTGTTATCATCATCATCATTATCATTATTTATTGAGGGCTTACCAGGTTCCAGGCACCATGTTTAGTTTGTTACCTTAAGTGATCTCATTTGATCCGCAAAGTAATCTTGTGAAGGGTTAAAATTATAATCGTTCTCATTTTATAGATGAGAAAACTGAGGCTCAGAGGGGCTAAGGTCATAGAACCAGAAATTGTAAAGCTGGAATTTGAATTTAAGTCTGCCTTCAAAGCTTATGTTCGTAAGTACTTCACTATGTCCAAAATTTTAATACTACTTCTACTACCACCGTCACCACCAAATATCACTTATTAAGTGCCATCTATGTGCCAGGCTAGTCCTATGTTGCTATTTCGAACTATGTCTCATGAGCCAAATCCAGTCAGCTGCCTGTTTTTGTAAATAAAGTTTTATTGGGACACAGCCATGTGCATCCATTTACATATCGTCTATGGCTGTTTTTGTACTAAAGAGTAGAGTTGAGTAGTTGCAACAGAGATTCCATAGCTCACAAAGCCCAAAATATTTACTGGCTCTTCACAGAAAAGTATGTAGACCCCTGCCTTAACCCCTCTTGCAATATATGTATTATTATTCTCATTTTGCAGAGGAACATATTGGAGTTCATAAAGATTAGGTAACTTGCCCATCCAACTATTAAAAAACAAGAACCTACCAAAAAACTGAGGTCCAGATGACCCCAGAACTTTTTCATTTTCCTCTCTGAAATCTACGAAGGCAGCAACTTTTATAATTACCAGTTGCAGGAAAGGAGATTTCTCTAACTTGGTCAACAATATGGTTTAAAATGTTTGACACAGGTGGTAAAGAGTTGTAAGTTTTCCCTTGTCAGAGGGATGTTAAATTCCTCTTACCTTCTGAGAATTTACTGTACTTAATTCCTTGAGGATGGATGCTTAGGGGCTTGTCTGCCTTATTCTTAAAGTGAACTTTCATGATGTCTCCAACTTCAGCATATAAAGTAGGCCCGAGAAGTCCTATGAAAACAAGGATTTAAAATATGTCTGTGTTCAGGATTACCAAGACAGAGCTGCTAAGCAAGAAAAACATGCAGAAAACCCCACGGGTGATTGCCGTCATTCCTCTCAGTCCTGAGGTTGACCTGTTTATCTTCAATCTAGAAGGCTTTGCCAGCTCATTAACTCTATATTACATGCAGGCAGATAAGGATAGGAAGGTAGAAACACTTGGCTTGGGCCCAAAGCTAGTTAAGAGAGTAGAAGAAATAGTTCTGACCATGTCCACCCCATTCTGATCCACTGTCATTCCTGGGGAGACGACCATCTTGGGTCAAGAAAGATGTTCATTTTCATTTATACAGGGTAATGTAAGAAGGGTGACTGGCTACTTTAGATCTCTCTGAAGGGGAGACCTCAGAGACCTAAATGAAGTCAGGGAGCAGATCAGACTGTTCTCTGGTCCTGAGGCAAATTCAAAGTCCCTGAGGCAGGAGCTTGATGTATCCAAAGAACAGTCAGACAAACAGTGTGGCCAGAGTGAGAAAAGTTGGGGGTGGAGGGGGCAGATCACCCTCTATGGGCCATGGTAAGGACTCTGGATTTTCTTCTAAGTGAAATGGGAAATCACTGGAGCTTTGTGCAACAGAGAGACATGGTCTGATATGTTTTAAAAGTTCAATCTACTGGGCATATGCCCAGGGAAAAACATAATTCAAATAGACACATGCACCCCAATGTTCATTGCAGCACTATTTGCAAGAGCCAGGACATGGAAACAACCTAAATGTCCATTGACAGATGAATGGATAAAGAAGATGTGGTACATATATACAATGGAATATTACTCAGCCCTAAAAAGGAACGAAATTGGGTCATTTGTAGAGACATGGATGGACCTAGAGACTGTCATACAGAGTAAGGCAGAAAGAGAAAAACAAATATCATATATTAATGCATATATGTGGAATCTAGTAAAACGGTACCGATGAACCAGTTTGCAGGGCAGAAATAGAGACAGATGTAGAGAACAAACGTGTGGACACCAAGGGGGGAAAGCGGGTGTGTGTGTGTGTGTGTGTGTGTGATGAATTGGGAGATTGACATATATACACTAATATGTATAAAATAGATAACTAATAAGAACCTGCTGTATAAATAAATAAATTATTTTAAAAAGTTCATCCTAGCTGCTGTGTACAAAAGATTCTGTGTAGTGACAAGAGTGGAAGCAGAACAGGTGGTGTAAACGAGAGACAACAGTGTATTGGGCCAGCAGGTGTAGCAATGAAGTGGGGAGAAGAGGTTGGATTCTGGACATTTCAACAGTAGAGCCAGCAAATTTGCTGAGGAGTTGGATGTGGCACTTGAGAGAGAGAAGTCAAGGATGACACCAAGGTTTTTGATCTGAGCAACTGGATAAATAATGTTATCAGTTACTTTGATGGGGACACAGCGGGTTGAGCAGGTTAGGGTGCAGAAATCAAGAGTGAGGTTTCACTTACTACATCCCAGGCACTGTGCTAGGCTCTGGGGCCACATGGGTAAATAAGGCACCGTCCCTGTCCTTACGGAGATCACAAGCTCGTTTAGAGATAGACATTCGGTAGGAGCTACTGCTGAGATACGGGCCAAGTGCTACGGGAGCAGAGAGGATGAAGGACCAGTTCTGTCTGCAGAGTTAAGGGAAGAGTTGATATTTGAGTAAGGTTTTTGAAGAATCATATATTAGAATTTCCCAAAGTGTAGTCCTCGGATGCTCTGCATCAGAATCAGTGAGGGTCTAACTAAAAGGCAGACTCCCAAGTAAATACTATCTCAGCCTCAATGAACCTGAGTCTCTGGAGGTGGGGTTTGGGAACCTGCATTTTAGATGTGTACCCCTGAGTAATTCTGATGTCCTCCAAAGATTGAGAACCTGTCACCAAAAGCTCTCTTCCAGACAATTGACTGTTCTCACTTCCAAGCCATCCATAAGCTCTCATGGGGTTGGTTTCTGCCCATTAGGAATCACAGGAACAGGAAAGGGAAGTTACAGTAGTCATGGAGTTCAACTGGCATTTGTTTGCAGTGGCGATCATTATAAACGTCCCTCTTGATATATTTGAGCACTCTAAGTCCTTACATTAAACCTCCCAATACATCTTTAAGGTAGATAGTAAGATCTTTATTTTATAGATGAGGAAACTGAGCCTCAGAGAATTTAAATATCTTGCCCAATATTATACAGCTAATTAGAGGCAGAGCCATGATTTAAACTTAAATCTGTGTGATTCTAGATACTGAGCTTTTAGCCACCTCTTGGTATTGCAGCCCCCCACCTTGTAGTTATTCATTCATTCAACAAATATTGAGTGTTCACTTTATCCTAGGTGTTAGAATTGCAATGGTGAGTAAAATAGATGTACCCCCTGCCTTCATAGAGCTTAGAAAATAGAAGGAAAGACAGATTTTAACAAATGATCACACAAATATTGAATTACAAACTGTGGTTCATATTATGAAAGAAAAGTACAGGATTCTCTTAAGAGCATTTGACAGAAGCATCTAGTCTAATCTTAGAAGCAGGGAGGTAATCAGGGTTGGGAAATGCTTCCCTGAGGAAGTGATGCATTAACTGAAGTCCAAAGGCAAAGAGGCAAAGGGATAGACAAGGGCATTCCAGGGAGTGGGTTTAGCATGTGCGAAGGCCCTGAGGTGCCAGAAAACTTGGCCTATTCAGAGAACTGACAGCCATGGGAAGGTAGAGCTTAGTAGGTAAGAGAGATAGGCAGAAAGTGAAGCCAAAGGCATGATCAGAGGTCCAGTCACATAGGGCCTTGTAGGCCTCTTAGACTTTTGCGTTTTAACCTAAGAGTATCTGGAAGCAGGGATGTGACATGAACCACATACTGGTTTTTAAACCTCTGATCTGGGGAGAAACCAGAGTGAATGTTGAGAGAATAGACGGAAGGCTCCAGGAGAGAGATGTTGGTGACTTGGCTTAGTTTAAGGTTAGGGCAATGGAGATAATAAGGAGAGAACGTATTAGAGAGCTATTTAGGAAATCAAGTTGTCAGGACTTGATGGGTTGAACATGGAGTGGAGGATGAGGGAGATCAAGTTGGCATGGATGGCTGGTGACGTTCTGGCTTGGAAGGCTGGGTGGATGAGGGTGCCATTCTCTGAAACGGAGGATGTTGTGGGAGGGTTTTGTTTGGTGGGTGTGGCAGGCAGGATAATGGCCTCCCAGAGATGTCCCTGACTTAATCCCTGGGACCCATGGATATGCTACCTTATATGGCAAAATGGATTCTGTGGGTGTGATTAAGTTAAAGATGTTGAGACGGGGAGAGTTTCCTGGATTATCCAGGTGGACCCAATGTAATCATAAAATCTCTCATAAAAGGGATGCAGGAGTGTCTGAGTTAGCAATTGGAAGATGCTGCCTGCTGGCTTTGAAGACGGAGGAAGGGGCCATGAGCCCATGAGTGCAGGTGGCTTCTAGTAACTGGAAAAGGCAAGGAAACGATTCTCCCCTAGAGCCTCTAGAAGGAATAGAGCTCTACGAACACCTTGATTTTAACCCAGTGAAACTCATTTTGGACTTCTGGCCTCAAGAGCGCTAAGATAATACATTTGTGTTGTTTTATGCCCCTAAGTTTGTGGTAACGTGTTACAGCAATAGAACACTAATTTCCTATTAGCATTGATAAAATGTGATCTCTGAGATAGAGGTCCTATCTTTCCCCAACTCCTATCTTTCCACCCACTTATTCCTTTCACTGAACTCCAGTCCTAGAGTTTATATTGACCTTGTGCCTGAAGCTTTTTGTTTGTGTGTTCTTATGTTAGTTCTGCACAGGACCATGGAGGCCACATAGTTTAATCCTCATTATAGAGATGGTTACAAAGCCTGGGAAGTGGGTGCGGAGAGTGACTGGGTGGCATTGCTGGGTGTAGAACTCAGTTCTCTGGACTCTTGAACCAAAGCTTTCTTTAGCACCTTCTGCAGGGCGGGTCAGATCCCCCACTTTCCTGGAACAGTCCCAAAGTCCACACCATTTTTGACTCCTGGCCACATCTGACTCCACTGGCTGACCCCTCTCTTCTGGCTGCCACCCTCGGTCCTAGCTCCCAGCAGAAGTCCCCACTGGTTACTCCCACCGCCCAGAATGCCCCTGAGCCCAATCAGATGCTGACTGCTGTCACGTTGTCCACTGCATTTTGTTGCCGTGGTTGCCTTGCTTGGTCGATTTGTTTGTTGGCATCACATGGCTGCAAATGCCAGATGCCCAGAATAAGTCTTCTAAGTGATTTCACCTCTTACTGCAATGAGTTCTTTGCAATATTTATTTAGCCTCCCTATCTGCTTCTTCAGAATTAAAGCAAAACAAAGGGATGTTCTTATAAATACAAACCAAATACCTTCATGCATGTAGGCAAACACATGGCTGAACGTTGTTTGAGCTGCTGTTTAGTTCCTCCATTAGCCAGATGGCCTAAGACCTTTCCACCCTCTCCTCAGTGCCCAAAGCCAAATTGGGGGAAGGAGTAGCCTGTCTTGAGATCCCAGGAAGTTAGCACAGCATGTACCCAATTTCTTGCAGTTTTGGAGTTGGAAAGGACTACAGGAGGTCAGCTAATGCAATCCCCTGCTCTCAGGTGAATAATGTGTTGCAGAATACAGGGCAGCCCATTGTTGCTGTTAATATAAAACCCCTTTGGGGACAAACATTTCATAATCTTCCTGGAAAATACACAGAGACTCAAAACTAGCCATTTTAGAGCCCAAGACAGGATTTCTGAAAATGAGCCTGGCCCCTCCACCTGTCCACATGTCCACAAACCTCACTGGACAGGTGCCTCATCAGACCTCCAGTCCTGTAGCCTTAGCCCCACCTGTAATTACAATAACTTCTGGGCTCATGCTGCAGAAATGGGGCACATGGCTAGAATCATACCCACCAGATGGGTGGAGCAGGAAATAAGCAAAAGGTACAAAGAACACAGAACTAGGCAATGGAATGGGGAAGGCCACATAGTCAGTGGCAGTGTTCACACCAGATCTTATTAAAAATCGGAGACTTTTCCTTTACATCAGGTTTGCCTCCTAGTATCAATTATTATAGGGTTACAGAGCTGAATAAGACACCACCCCTGTGCTCCAAGGTTCATAATGAAGCAACTTTGGGAGTTCAGGAAGAGGTTGCATGAAAATGAATGTTAAAATGCCTCAGAGTTCACATAAAACAAATATGTTATGAGATACACTGGGGTTGACAAAGGTAATACTTTAAGTGTACCAGGCTTAAACATAAATCAACTATCAAGGTCTACTTCTAACTTATGAGGTTGAATCAGGAAATCACTACAAAATTAATCAGCTCCAAGGATTTTGGTCACAGTCTTCTCCTCTTCAGAAATGAGCACAGGGAACTCTACCTAATAAACTGTGGTACCCTAAATGGGAGGCAAGTCCAAAAGGGAGGGGCTATCTGTATGTGTATGGCTGATTCATTTAGTTGTGCAGTGGAGGCTAACGCAACATTGTAAAGCAACCATACTCCAATAAGAATTAATTTTAAAAAATGATTGATGCCTCTGTATCACCTAAAACGGCAGTCCCCAACCATTTTGGCACCAGGGACCGGTTTTGTGGAAGACAGTTTTTCCACGGACCAGGGCAGGGGATGGTTTGGGGATGATTCAAGCGCATTACATTTATTGTGCACTTTATTTCTATTATTATTACACTGTAATATATACTGAAATAATTATACAACTCACCATAATGCAGAATCAGTGGGAGCCCTGAGCTTGTTTTCCTGCAACTAGATGGTCCCATCTGGGGGTGTTGGGAGACAGTGACACCTGAAGTGTGCTGCTTATGTCCGGTCTACTTCGTAAGATGCAGTTTAATTGTCACTTGCCACTCACTGATAGGGTTTTGATATGAGTCTGCAGGAAATTGATTTATTATGGTCTCTGGGCAGTCAGACCTCTCTGCTATTGATAATCGGTATTTGCAGCCACACCCCAGCGCTAGCATCATCGCCTCAGCTCCACCTCAGATCATCAGGCATTAGATTCTCATAAGCAGCGCGCAACCTAGATCCCTCGCTGCGCAGTTCACAGTAGGGTTCGCGCTCCTATGAGAATCTAATGATCTGACAGGAGGCGGAACTCAGGCGGTAATGTGAGCAATGGGGAGCGGCTGTAAATACAGATGAAACTTCTCTGGCTCCCTGCTCACCTCTTGCTGTGCAGCCCGGTTCCTAACAGGCCACAGAGTGGTACCAGTCTGTGGCCTGGGGGTTGGGGACACCTGACCTAACAGGCAGTCTGCAGGCTGGCACTGGTCCTTCTATCCCTTACTGCACTCAGCACAATGGCTGACACAGCACATTCAAATTCAGTGAACTTGGCAAAAGTCACAAAAAGGAGAGCTCTGAATCTCTGCCCAATTCCTCTTTTCCCAGGCCTAATGAATATGTTTCCCAGCTCGTCTTCCCTTTACCCACTCACAACTTAATTTAATTAAATAGTTCTTAAATATCTACTGTACATACTAAGGTTGAAGCTGGATCTATAAAAATGAATAGACTACAGAGTCTGTAGAGGACAGGAGATCCTTTAATTTCCTGACCAAAATGACAAACTTAATTTTATTAGTAATCTTATTAATAAAAGCTTACTCACCTGGTCCCTTGCCAGGCTCCCCACCCAGCCCCCCATGAAGGTTAGTATCTCTTCCACCTCAGGCTGATCCAACCCAGCTTTGAATCATGTCACTTCCTGTTTCTTCTGAGTCTGGCTCCATCAGTTATTCTCCCTCAGATGTTTTTATCCTCTCCTTTTCTATTGGATTCTTCCCTTGAGCACTTAGATATTTTAAGTCACTGTCCTTTTTTAAATAAAACTCTTAAAATGTCCTTAAACCCCTCATTCCCTCCCAGAACTACCCTATTTCTCCTCCCATTTGGAGCCAAGTTTCAGGAAAGAGTTATCTATGTAAGTTCCTCCTACTTACATTTCCTCACCTTCCATTCACTTCCATTCCATCTCCGTTAGCAGGGGAAGTGGCACCAGGGAAACAAGGTAAAGAGAGAGTTTCAAGAAGGGGGAGCATTACATGTCCTAGTAATATCAAGTGGGAAAATAACTGGAAAGAAACCATTGGTCTGGCATCTAAGAGGTCATGGGGCCCCTTTTAGGAGAGTAATTTGATATGATAGAGAATGAAATGTACCAATCACACAGGAAATTGGTAGTGAAGGAAAGGGGAGAAAAGGCAGACAGAGTCGAGGGGAGACTTTTTTTTGAGACCGGATGTTAATTTGAACATAAGTTGTGTTCTGTTTTTTGTTGAGGATTTTTGACGGAAGGGAAGTCTCCATTTAAGGAAAGATTGAAGATAAAGGGAGATCTGAGGAGGAGGCAGAACAAGATGGAATGAATAAAAGATAGAAGGACGAGTCTGGGGAAGATGACAGGTCTTCACCTGGTTGGGGGGAAGGATGAGTGAATTACTGACTAGGGGACCTAACTGGAGGAAGTTTTCTCTTAACGGCCTTTATCAGTTCTGTGAACTATGTTACCATATTTACCATATTTACGATCCCAGAAACCCATTCAGCCTACTTTCCTTAATTAAAAAAGAGGTGAGGAAAAAAAGAGATTTTTTCTCTAAAAATTATAGCTGTTATATACATCACACTGAATAAAACAGAAGAGATGGGAAAGATAGATGCAAAAGAATCAGCCATATACAGTTCCTTTAAATGAGTCTTGGGACCCAGCAAATCATCATTTGCTAAGGCTCATCTGTGCTCATTAAACTAGACCATAAGCTCCAGGAAGGCAGGAGATGTGTCTCTCTTGTCCAGCGTGGCATCCATAGTGCCTAGTTCAATTGAGCACCCACAGCAGGTGTTCAATAATAGTTTGTTAGATGAGTGAATAAAAATGCAAACACTTAGAAGTTTTGTTTAGTTTTTTTTTTTAATCACAGTCAAAACCAGCTGGCTTCATGGGCATGAGACCCATGAAATTGCACAGGGCCCCATGCTCAGAGGGGCCCCTAGTTTGGCTTAATGCTTTGCTTTTCTCAATTCTCAATACTATGAATAAGACCTCTACCAATTATCTAGCCAAAATAACAAAAACACACATTTCTATAAAATATCACTAAGTGAATATTTTAGATATATATGAATATCAAATTATCCATAGAGCTTTATCTTTAAAATTGAAAAATATATTTCAGGCTGACCTGAAGTTGTGGATCGTGGTTTTTCTTTCTGAAAATATGCTTCATACTCTCTGTAGACAGTTTTCTTAAAGGAGGTTGCAGAAGTATTCGAACTGGAAATAAAATAAATTTGAAAGGCTTACATGACATCTACTTCGCACATGACAACAAAAGATATCTCTCATGTCCTCAGACTTTTACTAGAAATAACAGTATTTTTAACTGCAGTTTAGAAGCCCAAGGTCTTATAAATATGAACAGTAAGCGAAGTTAATAAAATAATTATTGGTGTCTTCAAGAATATTCTGTTGTGATAACCATTCTTTCACAAATTTAGTCTGCCCTAACCAATCCTGTTACTCAGAATCAATTTTCTAAAATAGAACCCAAGATGATAGTGTGAACCCAAACTTTAGGCTTAGATTTTAAATGATTAAAGACATCACCAAATCCTTTATGAATAAATATGTGAGCTGTTTTTCAACTCATCAATCAAATACAGTCTTATGTGACTGGGGAACATTGTAAAGAACAATTGATTTGGTGGACTCTGTTTCTCGCTGAGAAGTTGAAGATAGCTAATGGAGTCAAGACCCTGAGATTCATATAGGAAACAAACAAATGAAAAAACTAAGTCTCAGAAAGTTTAAGTAACTTGCCCAAGGAGAATCAGTTGATAATGGCAAAGCCAGGATTCAAAAACCATTGTACAGTCATCCCTTGGTATCTGTGGGAGGTTGGTTCAGGATGACCCTGGAGCCAAAATCTGTAGATGTTCAAGTCCCTTATATAAAACAGACTAGTACAGTTATCCCTCTGTATCTGTGGGTTCCATATCCACAGGTACCAAGGGATGACTGTTTTCATGGTTAAAAATTCAGAGAGAGGGCAGCAGGGAGAGTACTGGGATACTTTCCCATCTTTTTCTTCAGTGTCTCTAAAGATGGGCACATGATTCCTATCCTTGTCTTAAACTCAAAGATGAAGGAAAGATAATTAGGGGAAATTTCTTACCAATGTCTAAACCAGTTGCCCATATTGGCTTTGTTATGCTTCCTAATCCAGAGAGTGGCCCCACTATAATTAGGGTGTAACAAAGAGGGATACTAATCACATTTGCCATGATGTCTATGTAGCACAGAAGCTAAGAGAACTGGTTGTAGATTCAGAGTGTCTGGGTTTGAATCCTGTGTCTACCCCTTGTTAACTATATAACCTTGAAAAGTTTATTTAATCAATTTGTGCCTCTGTTTCTACCATTGTGAGCTGGGACTGATAGTAAAATCTCCCTCACAGAACTGTTACAAGTTTTAAATAAGTTAATACCTACAAAAGGTTTAGAGCTGGCACATTGTAAATATTCAATGCGTGTTAGCTAGTAGTATTTTAAAAATATAATGAAAATTGGATTTGAGCTTTTAGGTTTTCCCGGAGAGCAGAAAAATCTGTAATTATAGTCATTCTCATAATTTTAAAATGTAAGATACAAGAACTGTGTTAATATTTGGAAACAGGATTAAAGGAGGCATGAGTAAGTATTTTTGGAATGGCTAGCTATTGAAGGTGGTGGGTTCTCAGTTACTGGAAGCATTCAAGTAGAAACTAGACAACTATTTGCTAGGGGTATTGGTGCTTTGGGTGTGGGGAAAAGTAAGAAGTTAAAACATGAAAGTTGAAAATGAATTAAACAACCTCATAGGGTTTTTAGAGCCCAAGAACCCTAGGATTCTGTATGTTAGTTTGTGTCCCTAATGTGAAGGTCCATTTTTATTTATCTGTGGTGGTAATTTTGTGTGTTTAGTTTTATGTACAGTTGAAACGTAGCTCCCGTCCCTAACCTTAGATCTTTAAATACAGGAGTATAGGTGACAGTAAAAAATCTTTACTAAGAAAAATTAGTCTTTTATGTGGAGTAATTTTAATAGAGGTGTGTTTCCTAATATGTTTCCCTGTGTATATTATGTGTGCATACTGAGGTATATTTATTTTAATTTGAACAATTGAATTGCTATTGGAAAATAATTTGTCTGAAAGTTAAAGATGACATGAATTCAAACAATATGCATGATGAATTTTCCATTTATGAGGACTATTTAAGGATGATTTATTCATAATAAAATCATATAAAGCTAGAACACGAGAAAAAATACATATGTATTTTTTTCAATATCTGTTACTATATACATGTGATTGAACATGTTTCCTTAGGGAAATTTTCAAAACCATTCACTTCAGCCCCAGAGCAAGAATGAAAGATATATTTCACCTCTAAAAGGCACTGTCCTGCCAATATTACATGAAATAAGGAAAGATCTTTGCTTTGTGCTAAAATACACTTTAGCAAAGGATGGAGTTGTCTATGTTGATTTCTTTATAGTGAGTATCATTAGCTCTAGATGTAGGACAATCTATAACAAGTTCTTAGTTTAAACAGCCAGATACAAGGTTAGACTTTTCACATAAAAGTACTAGAAAGAAATGACATGATTTGAGGTTCAAAAATATGGACAGTTGGTCTGGATTATCACTGTATGGTTTTGACTCAGTAATTGATACCAGAGGAACAACTCTTCCCAGAATTCTGGAAACTCAGCCACAGAGAGGATAGGATGACCAATCATGGCTTCCTATGTGAATTCACCATATGAATCAGGGTTTTGCTCTATGTGATTCTGCCTCCAAAATTCTGCTTGTTATTCTTGTTGTTAATTACAGAAGAAAGAACAAACTCCAAAGCATAAGCACAGTGTGACACAGGAAAGCCAGCAACCAAGTTAGTGTTCTACCCAAGAGCAGGACAATTAATGTTGGAAAGACTGCTACTTCCTCTGGGGTTTCAGTCAGCAGCAGTTCTCTAAGGGTGTGGGTGTGACCTAGATTATCACCTTGAAATACAATATTTTAAATGTATTTAAATGTACAATATTTAAATAAGAAGTCCCTCCATTTTTGTACAAAAAAAAAAGGGGGTCTTCTTATTATTACAAGACCAAGATGCAATGCCCTCCAAAATAACCCAATTACAAAGAAAAGGTTTTGAAAGGGTAATGTTATACACTAAAAGGCTTAAAACATTACAATATCTTCTTGGCAGATTGCTTTGGTTTCGAAAGTGTAAAAGAGGAACACATCGTTCACAATTGCTTAAACTGTGATGTTAAGTTACAAAAAAACTTAAGTCACACTAAGAGGTTTACCATGAAAAGAAATAAAAACGTAACGAACTGGAAATATTGAGTAGAACCTATGATTTGTTTAATTTCTGTGAAGTCTTATTTTTAACCTTTCAATTAGGAAAAATAGTTTGCAACTCAAATAGAGTTTTATTATTTAACCCCCCTCTAAGTCACATATGCCTTTTAATAGTGACTCTATCAAAATAGCCAGAGTAGACCATATCCCAGGGAGTGATTAAGAATGAGAGAAAAATGAAGAGTCACACGAAGCAGAAAAAAGGTACAAGAACAACAATGTTGCATTTTTATGAACTGATGATGTTTTGAAAGTCATTTATAAGAAAACAACAAAATTATAGCAGTTGTTATCGAATAACCTGCTTATAATAAAGTATACAGTGTACACCTTTAGTTTTAGAAGATGAAGTTATGTGGACATGGAATAAATAATATGTAGCTAGAAGTTTAATAAAATACTAGACTACTAAAAATCTGGAACAGGAGTGAAGAGGTAGGTACCTGGTGCTTTTGAATCAATCAATATATTAAATCAACTATCAGTCATACTAACAAAACTGTATTAACAGCAAACTTGAAACAGCATCTAGCCAAACACTATTTTCTATATCCTCAGAATGATAAACTTGTATTATTGGAGGCAAAATGAGCATCCACCAAGCTTATTTTATTCATTATGCTCTTCTATTAATTGTATTTACCTACCTGAAGTAAAAAAAAAAAAGCAATGCAATTGCAAAGGGAATGCTCTCTAAAAGAAATAGATTGTCCTCCCTGGAGAAGCCCACCGGTCGCCATGCCTGCCTTACCTAAGGTATGTGGACTCGGGGCGATAGTTCCAGCTGATGCTCTGAGCAGCCACGTAGAACTGCCTTAGCCGCGCTGCTTCAGCCCCTAGGCTCCCCCAGCCTGCCCAGCTGGAGCCCAGGACCACGAGGACCCAGAGGCAACGGCAAGCTGGGAACATGGTTCCTTTCCTGCCTCTGCCTCAGCCGATTGCGCCCGGCTTGGCCGGGCTTGGCCGCTGTCGGGACTGCAGTGAGCGCCGCGCGGCTGCGGGTGGCAGTGTCCTCCTCCTCTACAGCTCCCCCAGGCGTCGCGGCAGCTGCAGCCCGCGCTGTCCCCACCTCCTGGGGCCTTTCCAGGCTGGGGTTGACTAGGTCACTGCTCCAGATGACAGGAGGTATTAGGGAGGGCAACCAGGTTAGTGACTGTTTTACTACCAGTGGAGAAAGGACAGCAATCAGCGGCTCTAGCAGGCAGGGCAGTGCTCAGGGATTCATGAGACGGGGCAACACTGTCCCCCCCCAGCTTCCATCTGCTGACCCCACGGCTCAGTAGCCCCTCATCAGACCCCGCCGCCATAAACACTGCCTGGGGCAGAGTTCACACTTACCAGGCGCTCTGCAATTCCCAGGGCAGTAGGACCCAAATCCCTTCACCACACTGCTCTCCTTCTGATCTGAGGAAGAGGGCCCTATGCCCTGTTACTGGGCACAGAAATATTGTATTTTCAGGTGGTGAAGAAGCAAGGGGATGGTCACGTGAATGGGGCCTGCTGGCCTGGCCCACTTTACTGACTTCTATCCATGCACAGTTCTGTCTTTTAAAAAATATATATGTATATTGAAATATAGTTGATTCAATGTTGTGTTAGTTTCAGGTATACAGCAAAGTGATTCATATGTGTGAATATATATATACATATATGAATATATATATACATATAATTTTTAGATTATTTTCCACTATAGGTTATTATAAAATATTGAGTAGAGTTCCCTGTGCTATACAGTAGGTCCTTGTCGTTTACCTATTTTATATATAGTAGTGTGTATATGTTAATCCCAAACTCCTAATTTATTGCTCCCCCCTTTCCCCTTTGGTAACCATAAGTTTGTTTTCTATGTCTGTGAGTCTATTTCTGTTCTGTAAGTAAGTTCCTTTGTATCATTTTTTTAGATTCCACATATAAGCAATATATGATATTTGTCCTTCTCTGTTGCCCAGTTCTGTCTTGATAAGGGCCTGTGGCCACCTAGGCAGTGACAGAGGAGAGGGCTTAAAGAGCTTCACTGAGAGAATCAGACCAGATTTCAATCCCACTTACTAGCTGTGTTCTCTTGGATACGTTACACAACCTCTCTGGAGCTCAATTCTGACACCTGCAAAACAGGGATGATAATAATAGTTTTTTCAGATCGGGTGGTTGGGAGGATAAAAGAACACTGTGAAGTATATAATTCCTAGCAGTTGGAAAGCACACAGCACGTGTTGATTACTATGATTATATTTTCCTGCCTCCAGGGCCCTTTATGTATCTCGGAGGATCTTGCTATTTCACGTGGCCTTAAGATATGATTTTGCTATTTATAGAGAATCTGAAAATTATCTTGTCTGAAGCATCATTATGACTTATCCCGGGTCCCCTGAATCTACATGCCTCCAAGCTTCTATGATTTGTCTCAACAGATTCAATAAATTGTAATGTAGCACCTCACATGAGATCTCTATGATGTCTTCAGTCTCCTCAACATAAGGTCTCCGTCTTTGCTTCTTGGCCGATATTATTTGATCAACTCAGACTGTCCACTCCCTAAAGTCCAATCAGAGTTCTATCTCCTTGATTCTGGGCCAACTTGACTTTTCCATTTTATGAATTCCTACCACATGCTTCAAATAACATACTGATGTTGACTACTCTCTATCACTTTGTATTGGTGTCTATTGTGTCCCCAACTAGATGATAAGCTATTCAAGAACAGGAACGGTGAATGCCTTATCCTTCTGTATCTATAGTATCAGTGGTTCGCAAAGCTGATAAACCATCAGAATTCCCTGGGACGATTTTACAAAAGGCAGATTCTGACTCAGGAGACAGAGTGATAATCATCGTCCTATAACACAGAGCCTAGTGATTGGCATAAAGTAAGCAGTCAGAGATGCTATGTACAGTATAGGAGTGAAACTTTTTAAAAGCAATGTGTCCCTAAATCCCAAGGTTACTACCAAAATTTTTTTTAACATCTTTATTGGAGTATAATTGCTTTACAATGGTGTGTTAGTTTCTGCTTTACAACAAAATGAATCAGTTATATATATACATATGTTCCTATATCTCTTCCCTCTTGCATCTCCCTCCCTCCCCCCCTCCCTATCCCACCCCTCCAGGCGGGGTCACAAAGCACCGAGCTGATCTCCCTGTGCTATGCGGCTGCTTCCCACTAGCTATCTACCGTACGTTTGGTAGTATATATATGTCCATGCCTCTCTCGCGCTTTATCACAGCTTACCCTTCCCCCTCCCCATATCCTCAAGTCCATTCTCTAGTAGGTCTGTGTCTTTATTCCTGTTTTACCCCTAGGTTCTTCATGACATTTTTTTTCTTAAATTCCATATATATGTGTTAGCATACGGTATTTGTCTCTCTCTTTCTGACTTACTTCACTCTGTATGACAAGACTCTAGGCCTATCCACCTCATTACACATAGCTCATTTTCATTTCTTTTTATGGCGAGTAATATTCCATTGTATATATGTGCCACATCTTCTTTATCCATTCATCTGATGATGGACACTTAGGTTGTTTCCATCTCCGGGCTATTGTAAATAGAGCTGCAATGAACATTTTGGTACATGACTCTTTTTGAATTATGGTTTTCTCAGGGTATATGCCCAGTAGTGGGATTGCTGGGTCGTATGGTAGTTCTATTTGTAGTTTTTTAAGGAACCTCCATACTGTTCTCCATGGTGGCTGTACCAATTCACATTCCCACCAGCAGTGCAAGAGGGTTCCCTTTTCTCCACACCCTCTCCAGCATTTATTGTTTCTAGATTTTTTGATGATGGCCATTCTGACTGGTGCGAGATGATATCTCATTGTAGTTTTGATTTGCATTTCCCTAATGATTAATGATGTTGAGCATTCTTTCACGTGTTTGTTGGCAGTCTGTATGACTACCAAAATTCTTGCAAAATCTTGTAACCTTTAGTTAGACTTTCATCATTTTTATTTGCATGTTTTATTTGCATTTTTATTTGCATGTTTACTTAGTCTGTGTGACATGTTCATTGCCTCACATTTCACAGAGAGGACAACTATATTGTTTGGCTCTATAATTTTTGTATCAGTTTCAGACAACTACTGTGTAACTTTCAATAACCTATTTATTAAGCATGTGAATTAAAGAACGTGTAAAACACACTCAGGTGATGAAGACATTTTTCTGCTTCTCTGATTTTCTTGTGTGTTTATGGTGGTGGTAAGATACATATTTGCTCACTGAAGGGTTGAGCTTGTCATTGGGACTACTGTGATTGTGCATTACATTCATGTATGAAAAGTGACGGACACAGATCTTATTCAACAAAATGTCAAATAAAAGAACATGGCATTTGGGAGAATCCTTTTAATTAGACATTCGAGTATTGGTCTTTGGGTCGTCTGGGGGAGAATGACCGGTGGAGGGAAGGTCTACAGTGACATGTACCTTCCTGTCTCGATCCTTAGTCTTCTGCAGCCTCTGGTGCCATCCAGAGGCTCCTCTTGAAGCCTCGCAGCAGAGGTCTAAAAGCCTTCACAAACAGCAAGCAGTGAAGACCCAGGAAATCCTACAGAAATTCCCTCAAGTCAGAGAGGCCTCCTGCCTTCCAGCAAAGTAGAGGATGATTTCCTCCAATCCAAAAATAAAGAGGCATTCTTATTTTTCTGCAGTCTGGTCTTCTGGTGAGTCAGATGCTCCAGGCTCTAGTTAATTAGTATCTCAAGAGACAGCGGGGGCAAAGCCCACAGACGACGGCAGAAACATTCAGTCCCAGCTTCTGAGGCTTGTGTTGGAGGAAGAGGAACTGGAGCAGGAAGGGGTGGTGGGTGGAGAGTTGGGGCTTGTGATACAGTCCTTCTGCTCTGGTCCACAGCTAATCTAAAGGAAATTCCATGCCCTTTATTCACAAGTATTTACAGAAAACTGCGGCAACTAAGCTACAGTTATAGTCAAGTCTGTCGGGAAGGCTGATGTTCAAAATTAGGATTCTGTGGAGGTTCAGTGAGGTGACCAAGAGAAGGACGGGTCTCTGAAAATGAGACAAAAAATTAAAATAATTATATTTTCCCAAAAAAGATAAAAGAAAGCTCTCATCCTATGTACCCCCTAAGGCTTAGTATAATCTTTTTCTAGATTCCAGATATTCTGCCATCTAGGCTACTTCTCTTAGGAAACTCAATCATTCACTGAGCTTTTTGGGAGAGAGACGTTATCATATGACTTTTGTTTTCCTAGCAGGTCACATAGGGAATTGGCTCCATAAAGTCTGTAACATTTTTTCTAGCACTCGTGACTTCTGGTGATCCAGCAAAGCTGCAGTATCAGTACCACCTAGCAGCCAGTAATTGAATGTCATACATCCTGACATAGGTTCTGTCTAATTAGAACATTTCTATCCTGGAGGAAATGGAAATCTTCTTATGATCTCACTTTCTATTGTCGCTCTACTGCTATACCTGTCCCCTACTGCCAACACAATTTCCTGCATGGTTTGAACATTTAATACATGGTTAAAATGTGACTCATGATTATATAAAGAAAAGTCAAGCTTTATAGTCTTCCTTTTTCCCCTACTGTTCTATTTTCTTCAAAAATACTTTCGTAGATAACTTACCTTAAGGGCTTGGGTCAAATGCAGCATTTGTAAAAACTCCGTATGTTCCTAGGTGGCTAAAGAAGAGAAACACAAGGATGACCTGCCATATTATGCTTCGTCCTTGACCCCAGTCCTGCACATAGTTCCTGCAGAGACCATGGATTACCATCCCACCCCTGGAATTCTCTGCTTTTAGTGGGAAAGAGGAATAAAACCAAAGAGATTTTCAAGATCCCACTTAACAGCTCTGGGTAATTTGTGCTGCACTTTATATCCATGTTATTGTTGATGCTTTGGGTACTGAATACTTGCTGTGCCCCTGCTGCAGCTTCTTCTTGGTGAATTCTAAAATTCCAGCCTTGATACTTGATCACGTGGCAATAGTTTTCAAAGAATGATAGTACTGCTCCCTATAGGCATTTTTTGATTTTCCTAATGATCGAGACTTACTATTGACATTTAAGCAGGGGCCATGGGTGCTGGATGTCCTAATATGCTTGGGGCGCAAAAGAATTCTCTTACACACTCCACATAACTTTAGAATAGCTACTCAACGTTCATGGAGGTGAAAAATCCCTGAGCCTGCAACTTAACTGCTTTACATATAAATATTAAATTTTTTGTGCATCTTTTAAAGTGTAATTGCCATGTGAATTAAGGGAAGATAATAACAGGTTTTCCAACTCTTTACCAGAGTTGTTCCTCATTTAAAAAAATCAGGTTGGTGTTGGCAATGGTTCTGATATTGCTTGAATCACTAACAGAATATTCCTCTCAGTTGACCTTTATGCTGTTGCCTTCATAGTGATTCTATTTGAATGAAGGTACAAGCATCTGACGACCCCATAGCATCTGCTAGTGTAGTGCCTCAGCTCTAGCATTTTATTTCCAAGTCACTTTCCCTTGTATTGCTCCTTTATATTATCATTAGGGCACCTATTGATTTTTTTACAACACTATGAAGGGCTTCCCTCGTGGCGCAGTTGTTGAGAGTCCGCCTGCCGATGCAGGGGACGCGGGTTCGTGCCCTGGCCCGGGAAGATCCCACATGCCGCAGAGCGGCTGGGCCTGTGAGCCATGGCCGCTGAGCCTGCGTGTCCAGAGCCTGTGCTCCACAACGGGAGAGGCCACAGCGGTGAGAGGCCCGCGTACTGTAAAAAACAAAAATTATGTATTGCTAGGACATATTATCTGTATATTTTCAGAACTAGTCAAGGGGACATTGCCAAAGATTTGTTTCAAAAAGAGGTCATCTGTATAATCATTCTGACATACTACAGTGAATTAAAAAGTCAAACTAGAAAAACTTAATCATAAAACATTTCCATCTTACCTTTGAGGGTTCAAGGGGCTTTTTCCTTCATCTGAAATAAGCAAGAAGACACAGAAGATTGGTTTCAGAGTAAAAAATGAGATGAGGGAGAAAGGTCATCAGTGATAGGGATTATTGGGGAGAGTCAGCAGACTGATTTCCAGATGCGCTCATTATAAGAGACGTGTAGGGAACATCCCCTCCCTAAGAGGTGGGACCTGTTTTAGGCTAAATTGAACGTTCAACGATATGTAACTCCAGAGCGCGCTCATCTTTCTCCTCTTCCCTTTCAGTAACAACCTCTCCTCCTACCTCTGGTCCCTTCCTTCATCTTCTTCGCTACTCTTGGTTGTTGTTGAGACCATTGGTTCTCGAAACTCATTTCTTTGGCACTGGAGGCCCTCTATCCTTGCATCCTTTGTCACACTCCCTCAGTCATTATTTGGGCAAGCTAAGCGAGTAAGCAAATCCAACCCAACATAACAGTGGATGTTTTTCTCCCCGGATCACATATGTGATTGGAGGCCTCCTGTCTTAATCCAAGCAATGGACTCTGATAGTGGAAACTTTAAACATGGCAGCAGGTCTGTCAATCATCCCATGGGTAGATATAAAAGGAAAAGCATCTCATGCCTAAATACATTTAGAAAATATTAAGTGACATGAAGATGAACAAGTATATTTATTTATTACAGGGCATGACTGAGCCTTCAGTGTAATAATGAATGTGCACTTTGAATTTGCAGGGGAGGGACACAGTATGCAGCATTTTCCTAGTATTTGACCATAGAATCCTAGAAAGTTTAAAATCAAATTGGGACAGTTCAAGGGAAAATTCCTCATCTCCACAAATGAATTTATTTATTATAAAGATATTGGAGGATGGGTGGCTGCTGGTCCCTCTCCACGGTTCAGAGGGTTCCCTGGAAATGTCTCAAAACTAAAGAAAGAGCTTGGGGAAAATGCAGGAATAGGGTGATTCCTACATGGTAATGGAGATGAGGATTCAGGTCTTAGGAGCTCTCACCTCTGCCTTCCGGATTTGGTTAACCAAGCACAGATGTTGCATGGAGGGACTGGTTGTAGCTTTTTGGTCTTTAAGTAGTGTTATTGTTTGTCTATTGTCCTATTTACTCACTCACAGAAGAGTATATGAGGGAACATTAGAAAACCAGCCCAATGTGATGGTGGCTTTGTGAAGGGAGAGAGCATGAGAATAGGAAACAAGGGGTTCTTCCTCTGAGCAGTTAAAAATAGGTAGTGTGGGAGGGAGGGAGACACAAGAGGGAAGAGATATGGGGATATATGTATATGTATAACTGATTCACTTTATTATAAAGCAGAAACTAACACACCATTCTAAAGCAGTTATACTCCAGTAAAGATGTTAAAAAAAAAATAGGTGTGGAAATCTCAATTCCATGAGAATGCTGGCAGGTACTTTTAACATAGCCACTTTCTGTTCCTGGATTTGAGCATCCCTGACCCCTCTGATACCCCCACTTACTTTCCATGAGGAAAGATGAAGAGACCCATTAGCTTATTAGAAGAGGATTGGCTTATTATTGGCTTCTCTTGTTGCAGAGCACAGGCTCTAGGCATGCGGGGTTCAGTAGTTGTGGCATATGGGTTCAGTAGTGTGGCGTGCGGGCTCTAGAGCACATGCTCAGTAGTTGTGGTGCATGGGCTTAGTTGCTCCGCGGCATGGGGATCGTCCCAGACCAGTACTCGAACCTGTGTCCCCTGCACTGGCAGGCGGATTCTTAACCACTGTATCACCAGGGAAGCCCCTTGTTTTCTTTTAATGCAAATGTTTTCAGACATGAACTACTGAAGTTGTCATTTCACTGCCCTGCCCCAAATCACATGAAAGAAGAAAATAAGGAGAATATTCTTTCCCATTTACCTTTCTGTCTGCAACGCTTTCTTAGCAGAGCCAGGAGTAGCCCACCCGTCACTAAACCTGTTGTAGAAGCCACTGCTCCACCAAAATAAGTCAAGGCTTCCTGGATAGTCAGTGGCCCCGCTGCAAAATAAACACATGCACGCGTGCAAGACATAAGAAGGGTATTGTGCAGAAGACCATCATTCCCCCAGGAGGTCCCCAAGAACTCTAAGATGTGAGATCAAGTAAGTCATCAAAGGTCCTGGCAGTGCTAACAACCCGGCACAAAAACATCTGGAAGTCATAAACCACTGCAACAGAATGGGATGCACGCAGGGCCTGATTTTCTTCCTAATGCTTAAATATCAAACGTAATTTCCAAAGGAGTCAGGGTAAGGACTCAATAAAAGGAATTAGATGATTAAATGGTAGACACAATAAATGGAAGTTTGGATAAACAAAGTAAACTTTGGGTAATTGTGGGAGGGGCAATTGAACATTTTTATGTGATGAAAAGTAGTTACAACAAGCTGCTAGAGAAAAGAAATGAAAAAAAGGGAGGGGGATGACATAAACCTTACAAACAGATGGAGCTTAATTAAGGAAGATATACTGTATTTTTGGAGGTATATGTTAAACAAAGATCTTCTGAGATAATAAATCAGGATTCTGCACTAAATAACCTTCAGTTTAAAACATTTTGAAACTTCAAGATGTACTACACACAGATTATAAAGAAATGAGAGCATTCATTTCACAAACTGGAGCTTTGAAAAAGGAGTGGTGACTGTTTACGCAGAGTCACTGAATTTGATTCCCACTGCTCTGCATGAGGTACAGAGATGCTGTCTGATTCATTGTGAAACAATTATTAAATGCAGGGGGAAACCCAGTGATGGAAAGCAACCACTGCCAGAAATACTCAGAGGAGAAACACTGATTTCATTATTTTCCATATCAAAGCGACTTCCTAACCCAGATGAGAAATAAACCTTGGCACGCTGGCACGACAGCTGACCACTGGCCATTCTCTTGGCACACTGTTCTCGCTGAGCCGCTAAGTAAACGGCCCTCTGGGCAACGGAAGCTGCAGGTGGATCCATAGCTGAAATTTCCCCGAGGGTTGGAGCAGTTCATCACGATTGGCTCAGTCACGTGTAGCTTGGAGCATTTGACAGCTGCAGAAAAAAAGAAGGCAGGAAAAACAAACATATAGAATGAACATAAGAGAGATTATGGATTCATTTGAAACCTGGCTAGCATTGCCATTAGATGAGGTAGAATACAAAAGATCAGAAAGGAAATGAGCTACTTTTGACATTCCCACTAGCCCTTGCAGCATCACATGTACTAAGATATCCACTCAAAGATGATAGCCAAAGAACTAGGATGGGCACATAGTGGCAATTCAATAAATACCTGCCAGTGGATTGGTCGATCTTACCTACCAAAATACTATTTACAAAATTTTGCTTCTCAAGAATACTGTTGTCCTAAATGTCATTATTACTACCATTGACAATAAGCTGGCATGTCAGCACATTTTTCTTAAAATAACAAGTGTTCAGCATAGCTGGCCTCTGGACGATTGAAAGAGGTAGAGACTTCCATACTCGTTAAACTATTTGTCAGGGAATTTCAGGCTATTCTCCTAAATTTGTGGATAGAAAACTAAATATAAGTCAAATTTAACTCAACTCAGGAGACTGAATTTAACTCAGGCAAATGTTATTGAGCAACCGTGACATTTGCAAAGCACTGTGCTGTGCTTCCTAGGGAATACAGTGATGAAGGAGACACAGTGCTTCGTGCAGAGGGCGATAGGTCTTCAAGAGGTATCAGTCATGATTTATCTTTTTATTTAGCTTCCAATTATGAAAATACGGAATATTTACACTGCCACATCATTAACAGAATTGTAACTTATATTTCACAATTCAGATAGCTGGTCTTGTGTTCAGCGTGTGTATTGTTCTAACACGTTTTGGACATTTACATATGTTTCCTCCTTTAGGTCTTTGAGTACCAGGGCACTACCTCGTGACATAAGGAAGGGGAAAAGTTGGTATGCTTCTTGCACATTGCTTCTAATTGGGATTGGTGTGGATTTCATGGAGGAGTTGACACTTGAAGGGGTCATTGGGGTTGGATGGGATTTCGACAGGCATGTACAGTGACTAGCTTGCTGGAAGAGAGCATCAGAACTGCCTGTTCCTTTTCACATTACCTCTGCATGCTGGAGCTCCTGCTGTCCATTGTCCAGAAGGTCTGCATCGGAGAGCACTATCTCCCATGAGTGTGAATCCAGCTTTGCATGCAAAGTGGCAAGTGGTATTCAAACCAAAGTTTCCCAGACGATGCTGACAGGACATTGTTCCTTGCTTTGGAGTGACGAGGGATGGGCATTGCACCTCTACAGTAGGAGCTGATACTATGTCTGTTGTGAGAAAATGTTTCAATTTAGAGCTCCCAATTAGAAGGAGCACAACAGAGTTAAGACTGACATGGGGGGCTTCCCTGGTGGGGCAGTGGTTGAGAGTCCACCTGCCGATGCAGGGGACACGGGTTCGTGCCCTGGTCCGGGAAGATCCCACATGCCGCGGAGCGGCTAGGCCCGTGAGCCACGGCCGCTGAGCCTGCACGTCCAGAGCCTGTGCTCCACAACGGGAGAGGCCACAACAGTGAGAGGCCCGCGTACCACCAAAAAAAAAAAAAAAAGACTGACATGGAATAACTGCCTTCCACTCCTTTCATAATCAGGGAGGTTGTAGCAATAGCTCCTTAAGGAAGTTAAGGAAAACTATTAAAATCAGGTATGGAAAACCAGATGAGAAAAATGATCTAAAATTGTCCTTGGAGAGATGATTCTCCTGGCCAGAAGAAGAAATTGGAGGTGGGGAGGGGGGTGGCATCAATGTTACTGATACTAAAAACAAAACAAAACAAAGGCAGAATAATTGGTGCAGAAATATAAGAATTCAGTAGAAAGAGAAATATGTATAGGCCAATTGCTTGCTCAGTGCTGCTTTTTTTTTTGTGGTACGCAGGCCTCTCACTGTTGTGGCCTCTCCCGTTGCGCGGGCTCAGCGGCCATGGCTCACGGCCCAGCCGCTCTGCGGCATGTGGGATCCTCCCGGACCGGGGCACGAACCCGCGTGCCCTGCATCGGCAGGCTGACTCCCAACCACGGCGCCACCAGGGAAGCCCATCAGTGCTGCTTTATTGGGAGGTGGTATTGTCTTCTGGCCAAAGGCCAGTATGAAATGTGAGGCGTGGATATTGCCACTGGCTGTCACTAACTTGCCACGTGGCAGAAAGATGGCAGTTGACCCCTCTCCACTTCAGTTCCTTGATCTGAAACACTGGACCGGTGACCACACCCCTAGTGCTCTCTCCTGGCGATGAAGCAATGGAAACCATTCAATCAACTCAGCAAAGCTCTTTGAGACAAAGAGGCCACAATTACGAAAGATAATCCGTGCTTAAGAATCGGTGTTATCTTTTATTCACAAATGTGAAAAAGTCCTGTCACTCCTTATACATTTTTAAATCCAGGCTGTGTTTCCTAGACCCCAGTAGAAAACCCACTTCATGACAAGAAGTGGAGCTTTCACAGTAATAATGATATCATGTGTACCTGTCATATACTAAGAGTGTATATAAGTGTTTGTTATTTTTGTTGAGGAAATTTCCAGAAGAAGAGCTGTCCCGGCAAGTGTATCCTGTTTTACCGTCACAGGTCGGTCGGGGTGCTGTCCACCTTCCAGAAGCTGTGCATTCAACATGGCTGGACCCCTCCAGCTTAAAGCCCTCGTTACAGGAGAAATGGCAGGTGGAGCCAGCAGTGAATTCTCCGTGAGAGTCAGGACAATCCAGGCTTCCCCACTCTGGGGCAGACAGTTCTGGACACTTGATGGCTGGAGAAGCAAATCAAGAATGTCACAATCTCCAAATTGATTTGGAAGCCCTGTTTTGCACCAAATTTATTCATTTTCAACAAATATTAACTACTTATTGAGCTCCCACTGTGTCAGGTGTTTTGCTAGGTAGCAGGCGTTTCACAATGAGCACAGGAGGTCATGAAGTACAAAGGGCAGGGGGAGGGACGGTGGGCTTGCAGAGAGGAGTATAGGAAGAAGTCAAGGAGTTAGGCAGTCATCCTCAAGAATTCACAATTTCCTCCTCTTCTCTCTACACCTGCTGCTTTAGAGACCTCAGAGCCTCCCCCCAGCTCTCACTGTCCTATCTGTATAAATGCAGTCCAAGTTTTCACTTCTGTCCTTCCTCTTGCCTGAGGCTACTTCCGGTTAGATATCCTGCTGTCTCCACAAATTCACCACCTCTAAACCTGCAATGATCATCTTGGGTCCTAAACTACTGTTTCTTCCATTTGGATCCCCAGGCTTTTTTTTTTTTTAACCACAGTTTCATGGCACAGGAAAGCTCAAAACCTCCTGGTGAAGCTAGATTAGTTCCTGGGAAGTCCCTGAACTGACCTCATGTGTTCTTGCCTCTGGTTCTTGGCTCGCACTTCCCTAAATTTCTTTCAATTTTTACTGAATAAAATCCCACCCATCCTCTAGGATCCAAATGAACACAGCCTCTCTTAAGCCTCTGCTGATCACTGCATCCTAAAGTCTTCTCCTCTGAACGCATCAGTTTTTTCTTTGAACTCATATGCTGTCATATCACATGTCATCTCTTCCCTCTTCTCCTGGATAGAAAGCCCCTAAAACCCAAGAACCATAAGTCTTTGTGTCTCCCACAA
This sequence comes from Globicephala melas, assembly GCF_963455315.2. Classification (NCBI taxonomy): domain Eukaryota; kingdom Metazoa; phylum Chordata; class Mammalia; order Artiodactyla; family Delphinidae; genus Globicephala; species Globicephala melas. Next base: position 59,311,905 of record NC_083314.1, on the reverse strand, counting down.
TTCACACTGCAGGATCTCAAGAGGTGGTGCTCAACCACCATATGCCAAGTGGATGTGGAATTTTTAATTTACTATTTCCCCAAAAAACTGTTTTGATAAGTTATTGCAGTTACCTATTTCTCTTAGGATCATGTCTTTCTCCCCACGAAGGTCTCTGACATAAGACTGTTATTTATCAACAAATATTGGATTATTGACAAACTGAGGGACTATTCTTTCTTTAAATCCAAGACTGAAAGCAATGCCTTGGTCAGATAAGGCTTATTTTGCTTAGCTATTTTGCTTTTAAAAAAAATCTCTTGAAGTCCTATGTAATGCCTCATGGAAAAGTGATGTATTGGCTTTTACGTATTGGCCCACATGCTTTTTGGTGGCAGGCTATTCACTGAAGGATTGTGGATCCTTACTGTGTGAACCCATTCAAACAGCCAAAGTAACATACTGAATTTCAGTTTAGAACTCTCAAATTTTTGAGTAATTAATAAATCCATACCTCTCAGATCAATTCCACTTATCAAACATTTATTAAACATATCTCTTGGTGTAAGTCATAGACATTAAATCATTTATGAACATTTTCACTAAAATAACTTTTTCAATATCTCCAAGAATTTCATATTTAAACCCAAGAAAATACATAATGTCAATTGCATGAGAGCAGGGACCTTGTCAGCTCTTTTCAACACTGTATCCCAGGCAACAGCGCCTGGCGCAAAGTAGGGGGCCCAAAAATATTTGTCAAATGAACGAATAAGTTAGCGCAATTTAATTTGGACTCATGCTAACAAGTATTTTTACATGGTGTGAAAAGAAACAAGAGGAGTTACTGTTTTAAAAAATGGATTTAAGTGACCCCTAGGATACAAAGAGAATTACTACAGCATTAAATCTACGTGGAGGATATTGCTTTGGTCTCGGTCTTTTTCTGACAAGGTTATAGGTATAGCCTTTTGTAGCTAGGAGAGTCTCTCATCCTTCTTCTGTAAACATGAACCTTGTTGAATCTAAGGACTAACTTGTGTAAGGAAGCACGTTTTCCTGTCTGAGGGGACGCTTTGGTGAGGTTCATGGAAGCCTAGCCCAGAACGGGCAAGTGGTGGGCACTCAGCAAACATGGGCTGAATTAAATTTGTGGAGCTGTCAAGGAAGTTGTTGGAGTGAAGGGGCCTAGTGCGGATGTAGAGGAAGAGATTTTTACTAAGGAATGACCTCTGTGGGTAACTTTAAAAAGTAGTCATACTCTTGAGCCTCCTCTAAAATTTTACCAAAACCTGAGTCATTACAAGAAGAATAGAAAATGGATAAGGGTTGCTTTTATCACCATACTTAATGCTCTGTATTTGTGGACTTAAAGGCCGTGCTGCCTACTGGAAAGGTCTTCATTGATATTTTTCTGTAATCCATGAAGTAGCTGTACATGATTGCCTGTGACTTCATGAACTATTGGGATCATCAGCACTCTATTATTATCTTATGACATATTTAGTTAATTCTCTGTTTCTTTGTATTATCTCTTTTAACTTGAGTTGGATACAGTTTTGTCAAGAATTTTTTGGAAAGGAGATGTATCATAAATAATAAATTTAATTGAGTTGGCTGTTCTAAACTCAAATTTTAAAAATAAAGGCTAGGAATCTTCATGGAGTCAGAGAAATGTTGGGGGAGTAGAGAAATAAAACAGATGTGAGCGAGCCAGGCCAGAGCATAGAGGGTACCAGTTTGCTATATTTTAGAACTTGGATGAGCAAGGATGTGGCAGAAGGGCAGAGCTAGGATTGGCATTTGAAACCAGGACCCATCCCTCCCCATCAAGGTGAGGTTGGTCATTAGCAGTTGGATCCAGCAGCCAAACATGGTCTCCAGAGGGCCAATGACAAAGTGACTGGGAAAACAGTAATCTGTGTCAGGATAGTGGCTCCACAGGTGGTGACATGGGGGACACAGAAACCGGATATAAGCAATTCAGCACTGCTTAGGTTCAGGGAAAGGAATTCAGGTCCTTGGCGGGGGCGGGCAAAGGCTGGGAGGAGACTGGAAAATACAGGCAGAGCTCAGGTCCTAGAGAGACCAGGAAACTGGCGTTCTAACTAAAAGGGAAATATCTGTGGACCTACTCAAAAAATGGAACCTCACATTGTGCTGTGAAGCAGGAGACTCAGCATTGCACCTGCCACACCACCCCTCCTTATTTGGTGGCCCTCAAGCCCCTATGACATAGCCCAGGACTCTGAAAAAGACCATGTGAAAAATCAAGGTTCAGTGCTGAAGGGTTAACAATTCATGGACTCAGGCATATGGGCAAAGAAGAGGAACTATGTGCCTAAATCTAGAGAATACATTTAGAGAATGAGGTAGAAACACAGGTACCAAAGCCAGAGCTAATGATCAGGGGCACACAGGGTTGACAGTTCCAAAGCCCATAGTTGACGAAAGCTGCTGCCCCTGGTCAAGTTTGGTTCTAGACACTGGGCAGGGCTAGGCCTGAAGGGCGGTGGGCAAATGCCACCTCGTGTGGAGAAAAGGAGGTGGCAAGGAGTGAGGGGAAGTGGGGGCTTCAGAGATTACAGATTTAACAACCATGTTGATTGCATATATGATTTAAAATTTAGTGAGATATTTCTTAGGGATTTTTTATTCTTTAGCTTTAAAACAGAATGTGGAAAAACAGAGCTTATGATAGATGCCCATGGAATAAACAAACGAGTGATTGAGAAATAAGTGACGAAGCCCTAATGGTATCAGCCATGAATGTTCTAGACTCCTCCGGTGGCTTGTAGTATATCTTTTTAACAGCGGGTGATAGCATTTTATGTCCTTTAGTCTACAGAATTCGTGTCCAGGGAAGAGACCTCAGAGTTGTTTTTTTACATCGTTATTGGAGTATAATCGCTTTAAAATGTTGTGTTAGTTTCTGCTGTGTAGCAAAGTGAATAAGCTGT